>NW_006239370.1:208431-213171 GCF_000226075.1 Solanum tuberosum | reverse complement strand
TATTTATTTAATTAATTAAGCATGCGAAAACTAGGTGATAACAATATTAAGCAATTAAAAGCACTTTAGTTATTTTAGTTAATTAGATAAGCATGCGAGACTAAGTGATAATATAATAAATAAACATTACACAATAAATAAAGAGATGAGCAAGGGGATAGAAATTTGCACAATTAGATAAGCAAACCAACTTTATTTTAATTAAACTACCCCAAATAAATATAATTATAAACAGATAAAGGGACAAAAGGAAAGGGAGACGCTGAAGGACTTTAGGATCAGTACTCGACTTTTCTTTATTTCGGTCGGCTTCTCGTAGGGACAGACAAAACCAAGGTTTGTCATTTAGACCGAGTCGATGTCATCATATCCATAGGGCCTAGACTACCCCTACCCTACCACCGCATGCTTAACGTCTCTACAAGGTGCCTATCGTCCCCGCTTAAGGTCCAAGAGGCATTGGACTACTATTAGGGTGGGTATAGACTAAAAAGAAATATAATAGGCCCATCTAGACACCAAGTCAAACAATTTGGACGAGCATTTAGCACATAGAGTCTCATGTTAGCCTCTAGATTTTATTAAACATGCTAACAAACACAAGTAATGTGAAAGGAATCATGCTAAGTGTGTGTGCATACAAACATGTATTGACAACATAATTATAACGATTTATTTTATGAATTTTAAAGGGGCGGAAAATTGATACAAGTGCAAAAGATTTAATGATTTAAAAGAGTGGCATAACAATGATTAGGATGCGGGAAATAGTTTAAGCAGTAGCAGATTTAAAGTCTTTAGATGAGCCAGTGGCAGAATGTCATTGATTAATATGCAGAAACTGATTTAATTTATTTTAAGTGGCAAAACAGTGCAGAGATTAGTTTGAACAAAATTTAATCGGGATAGCAAGTAGCAGATGCAGAAAAATGACTTTTTAGTAGCTGATTTTCAGTACCTAAACAGAGCAGAATCTAATTGGTTTGAGCCAGATTCAATCTAGGCAGTAGATAATAATTTTTAAAATGAAACAGGATTTCTCTCCTTTTATTTAATAATATGCTGATTAACATCTCAACTTGTTAATTATGTCCTATAGGCGTGATTTCTAAGTGTGAATATGCTGAAAATATTGTCAAACCCATAAGCATAATATCCATTTCATTTAAACAAATTGTTAACCATGTAGGCATGATATTTAATTAATATGTAACAAAATTTACATCTATATGCATACATACTGCACTTCTAAAATTATTTAGATCCTATAGGCATGATATCTATTTCATTTAGACAGATTATTAAACACTTTAGGCGGAACTTTATGGCAAACATGATTTATGTATTTCTGGACATTTTATTGGCATGACATTAATCGTGACTTAATTCCAAATAGGTTAACATGTTAGCAACATGACCAAACTGATTTGCTCAAATTATATTAAAGTCCTAGAAGCATGATGTCTAAGTAGTATAAACCAAATTTCGAATTTGAACAACATTAGCATGTCTGACAAGATTCTACGAGTTCAAGATCAAGCAAATTTGAACATATATTCATGATATGTCGATTAATCTGAAAAGGTTATGAACAAAGGTTAATTTTAGGTCAATATTAAAATATATTCTAATATGCTTGCAAGGTTTACGATTTAAGCAACGTAGGCATGTTTTAGCAATCACACATAGCAAAAAATAAACTAGACTAGAAATGAAAAGAAAACAATTAGCACGTATATCCCCCTCCCCCTTAGACGATCCCCCAAATTATTCATATATAGGAGAGTTTAGAGAGTTATACAAAATATTACAAACCGAACAAAAGCAAATAGTAACGACATAATATAATCCAAAGTAAACTATTAAACAGAAATAAGTTCTATCCGGTATCCCGCCTTAAGCGACTTTTCATTCTTGAACTTGAGTTCAGAACCTATTAAACAAAATAATACCAAACACAAGATTATAGCATAATAGTAACTATATAGAAACGTAATAAATATTCACAACAAACACACGAGTTTCGAATCATAGCACATATAAGAACACACATTAATAAGGAAAGGATAAGGAGGTTAACCCGGATGCTTCCTTTTCGAACACACAACAATATTCACAATTAATAATGCAGTACGAAATTTAAACTAATGAAGAAGAACTAACCTAGTATGCAGAAAATTATTATCAGCAGTGAAGTCAACCTAATTCGATACTCGACCCGAACACAACAAAACCGAATAGAGAAGCACTTCTTAGAATGTTCACCGGATTTTTATTTTTTAGAGCAGAGAGTATTTTCTTTTTAAGGTATTCAAGAGTAAGGCGTGAGCAATGTGTGTAGACCGTGTGTATGAGAGGTGACCCTTAACTAATGAAAGGAAGGGTCATTTATATACTATCAGAGTACAGACCAAATAAAGGAAGGGAATTAAAAGGGAATCAATTAATATTTTTCTTATTTTGAAAGAGCCACAATTTAAAAAAAAAAAATTTTTTACCAAATATAAAGCAAGTAAGAAATCTGGTTAAGCTTAATTAAGGTGAGAATATATCCACTAACACATTTTCCTTATTAAGAAGGAAGCCAAAATCAGACTTGTTTTAATTTATTTTTACCAAATATAAACAAGTAAGAATCTATTTAAAACTAAGGCACCTAAAATAACACCGCCAAACAAATTGCATATCATCAACCAAAAGGAATAAAATTATTTTAAGAAGGACCATATCACGGCTCAAACCAATATTACAAATTAACATCCCTGCATATTTTATCAAGAAGTAAATACGGCAATAGCATCAATATAATATGATTAAGGTAACGAAATCAATTAAGGTCACCCTATTAGCTATGATATTATTCATTTGAAGACACTTTAAAAGATGACTATTCAAGGGAAGGAATAAATTTACAGCCCCAATCCCTTATCATAGTAAAACAGTGAGCAAATTGGTAGGAATCAATTATTTCAGCATAGAGGACAACTAAATAAGTCCAAATCAGCGACTAGAGGAAACAATCAGAAAATGGTAAGTTAAACATCTGTTATCAATTTACTAGAGCAAGTATTAAGGTGCCAATCACAAAGGCCAATCAATAAGATAAAGAGTATGCGATTAAACATTATCATAATCAAATTCCAAAATTAATTCGATAATATTCTACACTATAATTAAGCAAGACAAACAATTTCAACATGGTGTAAAGTCAATTAAGGAATGAAAATATGCAAAGGTTAGTGGACAATAAAATTCAGATTAAAACCAATTTTTGAAAAGAATCAGTGATTAGCAAGTTAATACCAGCATAGGTTCAATAAGCTGTCAACCCAAAAGTTTATGCATACAACGGAACGAATTCCTATCATTCAAGCATCAAGCACATAAAAGCAATCATATGAAAAATATAATTTAAAAAGTAGGAACAACATAGGGTTAAATAGATGAAGTAATAATTGATCGAAAGAAAATACCGAGACGGATCTGTTGAGATCCGTCTTCCACCGATCCTAATTTCGGATTTCGCCGGAGCTCGCTTGGTCGGACTGTTGTTGCTGTTTCGCCGGCAGCTGCCTTGGAGTTGTTGTCGTCTTCGTCATCACTCAGGTGGTTCGCCTGGCTGCTGTCTGGAGCTGCTGGAGTTCGCTGGTTGCAGCTGCTACTGGCGCTGCTGGTTGCTGGTCGGAGCTGCTGTCCACGCCGGCGCTGCCCTTGCTGGTTGCTGCTGCTGCCAGTGTTGCTGGCAGCTTCTGCTGCTGTTTCTCGCCGGAAGGGAGGAGAAATGAGAAAGATGAGATGGAGAAGAAGGGAGGAGAGGGAAGGAGAAGAGAGCAACGAAGAGAGGGAGAGAGAAACGGCTGCCACCAGCAGGTGGTGGCAATTTTCGCCGGAAAAAATGGAGAGGAGAGTTGAGAGGCGGCTGCTAGAGAGAGGGAGAGGATGAGTGAATGAAAGTATTTTAGGGTTTTGGTTACTTTGATAGAAAATAGGAAGGTTGAGGGATTTGATCCGAACCGTAGAATTAATTTAGATGAGCGGCTAGGATTTAACCTGAAAGATGAACGGATGAGATTAAACCATTTGAAATCTGAAATTAGAATAAGAATAGGCTAAAATTGAAATCAACAAAGGCTATAATTGAAAAAATGAAAATTTTAATTGAAGTGGCTAAAATTGAAATGAATTAGAAGAAGATAGGCTACAAGTTAAATGATTTTGAGGGAAATTCAAGAAAATGCTATCAGATTAAAGTATTATAACATTTTATATAATAAAAATCACTTAAACTTTAATATAATAATTATTTTGAGTTTTTACTAATAAATTTTAAAAATATTTTAATAATTTTGTAAAACACACATACTAAAATGTACAATTTTTAGACAAAATCAACTAAAATTTTAGAACTCAAAATATATTTTAAAAAGCGTATTTAATCGGATAGCATTTTCAAAATTGTTAAAGGTCGGTCAAAATTGGGTGTCAACAGAGAGCTAGTTGATTATATAGAAAATAGACTCTTAATTCTACAACCTATCCAAAAATTAAATTCAAAGTTCTTATGAATTCACCAAAATTGATATTTTTAAAGTTAGCGATCCAATTGACTTTGGACAACATCCATGAGTTCACTTCTCTGCATCTTCGCCGAAGAGCCGCATATTGATTGAGAATTTTGCCATCATCATGCCGATTTGAAGCTTCGTGCAATTGGCACCGTGAGACACATCACTTTTCCTT
>NW_006239370.1:205930-208141 GCF_000226075.1 Solanum tuberosum | reverse complement strand
GCATTTTATTTTGCATTTGCGGTCACACATGATGCATCTACTTTTGCAGTTTCAACTTTGATGACGAACCACACTTGGTGCCTCCTCTTTTGCAATTGTGGCTTTAGCGACGAACCACACTTAGTACATCTTCTTTTACAACTACAGCTTGGATGACGAATCATACGTGAATCATCTTCTATTAGAGTTGTGGCTTTGATGACGAACCATACATGAAATATTTTTATTTTTTTGCAGTTGCGACTTCGACGACGAATATCTACTTTTGTAGTTTCAACTTTGATGACGAACCACACTTGGTGCCTCTTCTTTTGCAATTGCGACTCTAGCGATGAACCACACTTAGTACATTTTTTTCTACAATTGCGGCATGGATTATCTTCTTTTAGAGTTGTGGCTTTGATGAAGAACCACACATGAAATATATTTTTTCTTTTCTTTTTTTTGCAGTTGCGGCTTTGATGACGAACCACACTTGATGCCTCTTCTTTTGCAGTTTCGACTTTGACGATGAACCACACTTGATGCCTCTTTTTTGCAGTTTCGACTTTGACGACGAACCACACTTAATGTCTCTTCTTTTACTGTTGCGACTTTGGCGACGAACCACACTTAGTGCATCTTCTTCTACAATTGCGACTTTGATGACGAACCACGCATGATGCATCTTCCTTTTCAATTGCAACTTTGAAGACGAATCATATTTAGTGCATCTTCTTTTGCAGTTGTGACTTTGATGACAAATCACAAATGATGCATCTTCTTTTACAATTGCAGCTTTGACGAGAACAACACTTAATGTATCTTCCTCTAAATTGAAGCTTGGCGATGAATCACACTTTGTACCTCTTTCTTTGTAGTTTTGTCTTTGGCGAGAAAGAGATTTTGCCGCAGTTTGTCCTAGTTCTGAAGAGGAACTACTTGTCACATTATCAACTTATTAAATCAAACTTCAAAAAATGCCCCCATGTCAGAGATAGAGGCTCCCTTATGGCTACATCGATCCATAAAAATATTTGAAGCAATGATGTTTGATGAAGAGGTGATGCGAACTTGATAAAGACATCCAAGACGAGTTGACAAACCACTTTTTGATGTTTGATTATTTTGTTCTACTTAGACCTTTTGTATGGGATAATATGTCCATTTTTCATCTCTTTTTTATGATGTGTAAAAAAACTCTTGCAATTTTGAAGCAATAAAATGTATTTACTTTACACTTCCATACAAAACATGTGTAGTTTTTTTTATAATTTTTTCTAGGCCACTTATTTCAAGGTTTTCACCTATTGGATTTTTTTGACCATATAGATTTAAAATTCATAAGGGCCAAAAGTAACAATTTGAAGCTTTCTTGACTTGAAGACTTGGCTCGCATTTGAGAAGCATCGTGATTTGAAACATAGCTTAAATTTGAAGAGCTTCAAAACTTGAGACTTAGCACGAATTTGATGAGCTTCATGACATGCATTTTAGATTCGTGCGTCGAGAAGCATTTTGACTTGAAGATTTTCCTCGAATTTGATGAGCTTTGAAACTTGAAGATTCAACAGAATTTAATGAACTTTATGACATGCATTTTTGGCTCATGCGTCGAGGATCATTTTGATTTGAAGATTTTGCTCGAATTTGACGAGCTTTGAGACTTGAAGATTCTGCTTCAATTTTGAGAAACTTCTTGACTTGAAAACTTAGTTTGAATTTGATGTGCTTTATGACATATATTTTATTTTTTTACTTGTGCGTCAATGAGCATTTTGATTTGAATGTTTTGCTCGAATTTGACGAGCTTTGAGACTTGAAGATTCTGCTCCAATTTGAGAAACTTCTTGACTTGAAAACTTAGTTCGAATTTGATGTGTTTTATGACATATATATTTTTTTTACTTGTGCGTCAATGAGCATTTTGATTTGAAGATTTTGCTCGAATTTGACGAGCTTTGAGACTTGAAGATTCTGCTCCAATTTGAGAAACTTCTTGACTTGAAAACTTAGTTCGAATTTGATGTGCTTTATGACATATATTTTTTTTTTACTTGTGCGTCAATGAGCATTTTGATTTGAAGGTTTTGCTCGAATTTGATGAGCTTTGAAACTTGAAGATTCAACAGAATTTAATGAACTTTATGACATGCATTTTTGGCTCATGCGTCGAGGATCATTTTGATTTGAAGATTTTTGCTCGAATTTGACGAGTTTTGAGACTTGAAG
>NW_006239370.1:182954-205397 GCF_000226075.1 Solanum tuberosum | reverse complement strand
CTCCATATTCTCCATCATGTTTGTCAACTTGGTAATTTGGATGTCTTGACCTTTGATGTACATTGATAGGCCTTCAACTGCTTTCGTAAAATTTGCAAGTTTTTCTTCTATAGTGGAAGTTTCGATCACCATCGCTTGCATCACCATTGTAGATGATGGAGAATAACGTTGATTTTCCATAACATGAGATCCAAATATGTTATGCGGAGTAGATTCAGTGCTTAAGTCATCATTGTCGATTGAAGTGGATGGTTTTTTAGATGTGGATAGGTTCAATTGGGCAAGAACCCTCTCAACATTTCGGCAATGTCTTTTTTTTGTCGGCTTTTGCAGGGGACTTTACACCTTTTGGAGATGAACCAAAGACAATAGCAGATTTGGACGGCACTCGGGAGGCTTGTAGTCGTAGCAATTTGGCTTGGTTCCTTGTGTCAGGTCTCATGCTTCCTGTAGTAATATCAAGGATGTTTTCCTCGGCAATGAAGAATTTGGATCCATCAGTTTTTGCGGATGCAGATGTAAATGCGGATACGGATGCAAATTCAGATTTAGATGCAGATGCAGATTTTGAATTGATCTTGTTAAAAGTCATCTCGGCGTTTTTGAACTTTGAATTTCTTGAAGAGAAGAGATGAGAGGTAAAGATTGTCCCACTGGGCGTGCCAATTTGTAAGCGTCTAAAGTTTCAATCCTGAAATACAGCAAACAGGAAAGGAAAATAGCAAGCAAACAACAATATTTGTATTTGAATTTATGCGAAGGTTACAATCTTTATAAAATCTTTAAGAAAAGGACGTGGCCAAAACATATAAAGATCGGCGTAGTCGCTCATAGGGACATATCTATCCGGATAGAGGATAGATATGTAATCCACTGATTCTTCTCTTCAATGATGTTCTTGATTTAATGGAATACTTGCGGTTCAACTTTTGGAGCGAAGACTTCTTTGTACTTGCGGAAGACTTGCAGATAACCACTGAAGAGCAAGGATTCTCCATGTATTTCTATGTGTCTTCTTGTTTTCTTCCTTCTGGTCTTATGAAGACCTCTTTATATAGGCTTGAAGCTAGGGTTTTAGGGGTATTTTTGTCCAAGCAATTTTGGTTCTTAGGCTTGAAGAACATGAGTTGGGCTAGTCTTGTCAACTTAATAGACTGACCCAAATGTGATTTGGACTTTATTTAAGTCATATATTTTGACTTAAATATTAATCCGACTTTATTAACCAGTAATTTGACTTGGTCAATATATCATGAATTTATGGATTAATCCAAAATTTAATATGGATTTATCAATAAAATTTCACTGTCTACACTAAGATAAAAGGGGTCATCATCAGTAGAAAATTCAGTTTTCTCACAGAAATGGCTTCCCACCTTGACAACAACTTTTTTCCATTCAAATCACTAAAAACTCCCCCAATGACCCCTTCATACACGATTCCCCCAACTACCTGCTCCTACCATCCTTTTGGCCGAAATGAATGAGTTGATTTGCTCGGTAGTGAACAACACCACCTTTTCCCGTACCACTATCTTCACTGTACATGTAAAAAAAGTATTAATAATAATACATTATTTTAAATTTTAAAAAACTAACACAAAGGATATAACGTAACATACGGATTTCTGGCTCGACTTTAAGATCATTTTCCTGCAATTTCTTTTTTCCTACAGCGAGCTCAATCAGACCGCCAGTAAATGGAGGTCTAGCACGATGCTCCAGCTGTTCGCCCAATTAGACCCCAGTAAATGGAGATCTGGCGCAATAGTATGCCCAATCAGACCCCAGGCATGAGTTATATATATTATTGGGAGTAGTATTGAGCACCGATATGGGGATGAGTTCAGACAACTCAAAATTCTCATAAACCATGTATGCCAACATGGTAAAAGGATCATACTTTTTAAATGATTCCTTATTGCTTTTAAGCATAACTTAGTGGATCCACTTAGTTGAGGATGTCTTATACTCCGGCAAGGTATAAGACAATTCTGGCAGCGTGGGTGAGACGTTGTATCATCACATAACTCATAGTGATGGTTGTCGGTAAGAGAATCTCCCAAATAAAAGTAAAAAGTTTACTATTGTATTTTTATATACATTGAGTTATTATCTACTGTTTTAAAAGTTTTCTTTATATTGCATCATTATTGTTGCTTTTATATTGAATTGAATGTACTAACACAAACACATTTCAACAATATGACTACAACTTAAAAGTAATATAAACCATAAAATACAGCAATATCATCAAAAAAACCAAAACTCATTTAAGCGCTAGAACTAGCTATTAGAATATCTTTTTCTTTTCTTGAGAAAGTTATCCCAAAAAAAAAAAAAAGGTATACCATGAAAGATCTTGAAGAAGCCATTGTTGAGACAACAAAAAAATACTCTCTTTTTTTATTATTATTTTACTGAAATAAACCACAATAGTATAAGCACAAAACCAAGGAAATAAAGTTACATGTATCACAACAGAAAGAATATAAAAAAACTAAAAAACATACACAAAATTTTTTGGTTGATTCCTACTAATCATCATCAATTTCAATAGGGTCGACGGGAGGGACGTACGGGCCTTTTGAGGATTTTTTCCTTATGAATGCGTATTTGAGAAGAGCTTCGTCTAGAACTCTTTGAATTGATCTGGTGACACGGACTGGGATAGCAATTGAGGGCTCATCAGCAGGTCGGATGGAAGTCAAAGATAGTTCCTCAACTCGTTCCTTAAATGGTAAATCATCTAAGTGAGAAATTCCAAAGCTATCAATGTATATCTTGGAAGGGAGGGACACTGATATGTCGTATTCCTTTGCCAAATACGAAAATGAAATTTCAGATCTATCAACGAAGATTACAGAAGGAAGAGACACTGGTATGGCGTATTCCTTTTCCAAATCCGAAAATGCAATATTTGACATAACTAAGATAAATAGAATTAATCGGAGAGGTAGGGAGTATTTGGAGTAGCAAATTTTCTGAGGTTGAGGAGTGATAAAATATGAAGGGTGGACAATATATAACCACCATCACCTTCAACTACCATAAAACTTTTAATAGAAAATTATTAATATAGACAACAAAAAAATACTCAGTAGCGAAAAAGGGACGAAAGGAAGAAAGAGGGTTGAAAAATCAGTAGGAAAGAGTGTGTGTGCATATATATTGTGAATGTTGAGGGCATATTCAACATTATTGATACTTTTTCTGTTATTCAGCTCGATGCTCACTAGGTACCGACACTGCCAGCTTTTTGGTATTTTATACGTTTTTTGTCATCACCATGTTTTTTATAAATATGATATATTGATAATATTGATGTAATAATAATATAATTAGTTATGCTAATATTAACTGTATAAAAAATATTACTAATAAAATGATTAATTTAGTGTATTAAGATTGATATTCATTGAATATTTCTAAAACAATTTAATTATTTTTAAAATATCTTTCACATATATAATGAAAATTATGTGAAAATATTTTGATGGGCAATTGTATTTTTATCCATACAAATACAGACATTAAAATTACTTGTAAAGAGTAAATTATATATTTAGATTTTTTTAATAATTAAGATATCAAAAATCAACTAAAATTTTGTTTATTAAATTATTTTTTATTTACAACTATTTAAGACTTTCAAATTAATTAAAATTATATCTTAAATAAATCATTTTCTTATTTAAACAACGAAAAATCTTTTAAAATGTCCTTGAACTATGTAAAATTGAACAAAAAATTTCTTAGTTAATAATTTAGTAAAAAATACTTCTATAGTCAAGAGTTTTTTTGTCCAAAATTGTCTCTCCCACTAATAATTTAATCTAGAATGTCCCTATTATTACTTGAGGATTAAAATCATTTGCACCCCCAATTTTGCTTTACAAACCAAACTCCCCCGTTAACTATGAGCAATAGTCATTCTTCCCCCTTTATTCCATGCGAAGTCTATTTTACCCTTAACATTTTCAATTTTCCATCTATGTAATATCTATTTATATTATATATAATATTTATTTTTCTTTATCTGGATATTTATAGATTTTTATTTAAGCTCATTAATATTATAAGAAGAATAATATTTTTATCAATTTGTCACAAAATCTAATGTTATTATTTGTTAACTAAGATAAAAGGGATCATCATCAGTAGAAAATTCAATTTCCTCACAGAAATGGCTTCCCACCTTAACAATAACTGTTTTCCATTCAAATCACTAAAAACTCCAGATAATCCCACAATGACCCATTCATACACGGTCTCCCCAACTATCTTCTCCTACCACCCTTTTGGCCGAAATGAATGAGTTGATTTGCTCGGTAGTGAACAACACCACCTTTTTCCCATACCACTATCTTCACTGTACATGTAAAAAAAGTATTAATAATAATACATTATTTTAAATTTTAAAAAAACTAACACAAAGGATATAACGTAACATACGGATTTCTGGCTCGATTTTAAGATCCTTTTCTACAATTTCTTTTTTCCTGGAGCAAGACCAATCAGACCTCCGGTAAATGAAAGCCTAGCACGATGCGCCAACAGTTCACCCAATTAGGCTTCTAGTAAATGGAGGTCACGCACCATCAGTGCACCTAATCAGACACCCAGTAAATGGAGGCCTAGCACGACGTGCCAACAGTGCACCCGAAGCGTCAGGACACTTTATTTCTCTATTCTTGTTTCATACTTATTCCTTTGAGCTGAGCTTTCATTCCCTTCTCGATACCAACTATCTAAGCCTTCGTAAATCATCGAGAGATTATTAATATATCCTAATCATGTCTCTTAACTTCACTTTTCAAATTAAAGTAAAAATTATGAGTAAAGTTCGAGAAATCGTTTTGAGTCACTTTGAGAAGTGTTTTTCAATCTTTTTAAACTTGGATTAAGACTTGAGTACTTGAGTATGACGATGATGAGAGTTGATTTCATTTTTTTAAAATGAGTATGAGGGGACTAAGTATTCTCAAGCATGTAAAACTTTTACAATTAAAATGAGAAGAAACCTTATTTTCTAATGAGTTCATGGGGAGTTTTTGAGCATTATCTCTTTTAAGAGAGCTTATGAGTAATTATCTCAAATTAAGGAGGAGTTATGTTTTCTTTAAAACATATGAGCATGAGTTATATATATTATTGGGAGTAGTATTGAGCATCGATATGGGATGGGTTCAGACAACTCAAAATTTTCATAAACCATGTATGCCAACATAGGTAAAAGATCATACTTTTTAAATGATTCCTTATTGTTTTTAAGCATAGCTTAGTGGATCCACTTAGTTGAAGATATCTTATACTCCGGCAAGGTATAGGACAGTTTTGACATCATGGGTGAGACGTTGTATCATCACATAACTCATAGTGATGATTGTCGGTTAAAGAATCTCTCAAATAAGAGTAAAGAGTTTATTATTGTATTTTTATATACATTGAGTTGTTATCTACTGTTTTAAAAGCTTTCTTTGTACTGCATCCTAACTGTTGCTTTTATATTGAATTGAGTTGAGTATTTTTTGAGTTGAGTTGAGATCAGATGAGGTGAGTATGTCTTTCCTATTTTTTTATCAGTTCAAGCTTACGTATGTGCTTTAGAGTTCCCCTTACATACTCGTACATTCAATGTACTGACGTCATTTGGCCTGCATCTTTTCATGATGCATATACATGTATTCCGTGTCATCAACTAGCGCTCCGTTGATACCACTTGCAATTCCAGATTTGCTTTGGTGAGCCTTCTTGCTTCCGGAGGGTTCCTTAAATTATGTTGACATTGAACAAAAATGTACATAGTTAATAACTCAAAAGACAAATGTGTTAGTTTTTGTAGGTAATAGGTAATAAGAGATATCACACACAGAGTTGTCAGCACACAAGAGTCGCTTCATTCAAAGATAAACTAGCCCACGGATATTGGAGATGACTAAATAGACATAAATTTATCTATTTAATTTTGGAATTAGTGAATCAGAAAAGTCAACTTGCGTTGAGACAAAGTCGATTGTATCGTACTTCTTATTTTGATTGAGACGTAGCTCTAATTTCTTTGTAAGAGTTGGAAAAGATAAAATTTCTCAAAAATGGGGACCGAGCCTTGGAAGGCTGCCTACGTATCTCATGAAGGAAAATTCAGGTCCTGCGTAGTTCGACCTTCTTTTTTTACTTGTAAAAAATTGACTTTTTCTGAGATGGGAGAGTAAAGATTTGAAAGTGAAGTTCGAATTTTGTTAGGAAAGTAAAAACTCAAAGAGTATTTGGACGTACTTTCGATAGTGACTTAATATTTGTGCTTAGAGGTTTCTAAAAAATTTCCAAAAAGAGTAGGCTAGAACATCTCCAAATAAAGCAACATAATCACACAAGCAGTTATAACACATAAACAATTATTGCGCGCTTTAAATAGATACGTGACCCTTTTGTGCCAAGGGTAGGCCTAACGATTTGAGGGATATATACGTCGTTTGAAACATTTCATTACCCCAAAACCCAAATTTATACAAGTTTTACGAATAAACTAAATGCGGATACTTAATAGGGGAAATGAGATATATAATAATTAGTTCCGCGGAGGGGTACAATCCTAAACTATGCCTTCATGGAAGGTCCTTCGTTCTTGAACTTCTTGTCGTCTTTGGGTGTCAATCGCTCTTGAATGGACTAGTAGCTTGTAAAACTCATTCTTCAATTAGAATAAGTTATAATCTACTCCTTACCCCAAGAGACAATGTTTTTTTTTCTCCAAAAAATGTATACATTCTTCAAATTAAAACACATAAGTATGATTGTCTTTTTATTGACCAATATGTCAAATAGACACAAGGTGGGCTTCTAATGGGCCCAACACGCCTTGAATGTTGGGTCAACTTAGTTCAAAATGCGTTAAATTCAGGATTTGGTTTCGTTCTGCGCTAGTTGACTAAGAGTGACTTTTAGAAGACCGGGAACCCAAGCGGACAACTTTAGTTGGAACTCATGACAATCATTGGATGCATGACGAACCAATAAATTGCCGATCATTCCGAAAAAAAGTTGAGTATAAAAAAGTCCAGTTGCGGTTTCAGAAAATCGTTCTTTAATATACTATACATACATATGAAAATGCCATGAATGTAATGACAGTTATAGCAATTCAAACACATTAAATACAGATAAACAATTAATAACAATTAGTCAAATAGTCAAATCTTATGGCTAGAACTTAATTAAGTCCCCAGCAGAGTCGCCATTTCTGTTTTATTTTTAAAAAAATAATAAAAATGACTTGTTTTCAAAGAATCGACTTAACTTACGTTTTGAAGAAAAATTGACTTTTCAAAGAGAGTCGCCACTTAATTTTTGAAAGAAATTAAGAAAACTTATAATTTTTTAAAAGATTTAAACATAAAAAATCATTTGAAATCCAAAAAGGATTCAGAGTTCAATTTACATTCCGATAAGCTGTTAGGCCCTCGAAATGTCTGCTAACTTACTGTTGACCAACGATTTGACTAAAATGACTTTTGACCAACTTTGAAAATATTGACTAAGTATAGAAAAGATTTATTATAAAACTTTAAAGAAAATCAATGTGTTGAGAAAATAATTTTTTAACCACAAGCAACTAAATAAATAAATAACCAAAATAAGAACTTAAACATTCTAAACAACATAAAAGGAGAAATATGATTCTTGGGGATTTAATTAAGTCAAACCAAAAGAAAACAATGTTAGAGAGTTAATACAAAACAAATAATAACAAAGGAGAATAATAAAGGAAATTTGGGCTTTTGCCCAACCTGTCCTAGGTCTAACAAAGGAGGAATGCCAAAATAATGGGTTTGGCCCATTTAAACTAAAAGGGGCTACTGATATTCATTTTATTGGGCCCATAATGGGTCTCACCTGGACCTGCTTCTGAAATTTCCTTAAGACTCTTGTCCCACTTTCCTGTATATCCTGTGTATATCGGGTGTCTTCTATTGTATACAACATATATCCAACCCATTTTGGGTTTTCCGAAACCTGTATTTTTATTGGAACTTTGTATTTCCCCCCTTTTCAACCTGTATTTTCACGTTTTGACCCATATGTTGTATTTCGACCTGTATATCAGCGTATACCACAATGTATACCAGTGCATACTACTGTATACAACAAGTATACAGCCCATTTTTGGGCTCTTTGAGACTTTTAATTTAGCTTTCCTTTCTTCTTCGAACACCGAAAGCTAACTCGACAGAATATTCAACTCGATGAAATGCAAGGATGGAGTCCAAAGTGGACTCGAATTGATGTCACATGTATCAAGATAAAGGAAGAAGGATTAGGATCTATTTGTGACACAAAATACAAGCAGTAACAATTTTCTATCAAATTTAGCATTTTTCAACCTTAAACTAGAGACAAAATTGAAATAAAAGTAGTAGTAATACTTTCTTATTCTCACTACAAAAGAAGAGAAGGAAAATTTTAATACCACCCTAAGCTACTTGACCACATAATCAAACAGATTTAGGATCAAACAAATAATATCCAAAGCTAATAACTCTGATCCAAGAAACTTAGCAATAACACTGATAAAAGCGTAACCAACTTTGAAGCATAATTTCCAAGGAAAATAAATTAACTCCAACAAACTAGCTAATAATCATATTAGGCCATATTTTATGGAGGAGACAATGAAAAACCAAGGTTCATATCACTAAGCTAATGCACACCAAGATACTACCAATCTGTAAATCAAGAACAAAATATTACTTCTACATGGCAATTTAGCAGTAAAGGAATGAGAAACGCAACTCATGATCAATTCTTTAATAAACTAAACTCAACCATAAAGCTAGTAAGAAATGGAATTAAAATCAATTAGAGGAGAGTTAGCTTAAAACAAGCCAAGAAAACATATGAAGTGATCAAGACACCATAAAAAAATAACCAACTCATGTGATCAATGGACAACTTTAGAATCAAGACGTGTTGTGACTATGAAAAACTTAGAAAAGAAACATAAATCATGTTGCCAGGGGAACACAAAAATATTTCAGAAATCCAGCATGAAACAGAATGAGCTTAACGGGAGTAGCATTAGAAATAGAGAGGGCCTAACATGAAGAAACAAAATCTCGCAACTAAATGAAAAAGCAATCATGTTTAAGACGAGGAACGGAATCAAATAGTCATCACATCAATTTGAACAGAAAGATCGCGACACCAAACCATTAAACTAAGCAACCATTAATTCACGACAAAAGAAACTAAAGGCAGAAAAATGAATGTACCTTTTCGAGGGCAGCGAGCTAGGACTTCGAGTGAGAAAACGCTTCAACCACCGACCTCGACCTCACCGAATTCTGACGAATAACAAACGAGAAAGAGGCTACGATCTAGACTCGAAAACATATGGCTTCGAACGTCAAGAATATTTAATCTTCCATTGCTTTTTCACTCTCTATTCGTATTAATTTTGACTCCTCTCTTTTTCTTAAATCGACTCAAATTCTTCTAATCTAGACAACGAATAAGGAAGGGGATTATATAGGAGAGAGTAGAGGAGACGAATTGGGGGGAAAACGGGCAGATTTTGGACGAATTTTTGAATTCGAATTCCCTTGAGGATAAGGTTGCCATCTTGAAATTATACCATCCTCAATGGAACAATAATGAAGGTCGTCCGATTTGAGCCAAGGACGATTGAAGCGCGAAGATGAAGACATCTGGATGATTCTCGTACAAAGAGAACGACGCGACTGGGCTGGGTCGCGATTCTGGGCTACACACGGGTTGCCGGTCATGATTTGAGGTTCTGAGTTTCGTTGTTCTTAATGGGAAGAAGAAGCAGGGTCGGGTATTGCGTTGGTATGCTGGTTGGGATTGTTGCACGTTGTAATGTTGTCACGACCCAAGAGTACCCCCCAGTCGTAACACATTGTACTCGACCCCGAAGGGGTCTAATACAAGTCTTATAGCTCATTCATTGCATAGGTAATAGAAATAGTACGAAATTAAAACTTTTTATTTAAAAACCATACAATCTAAAGACATTGATAAAACAGCGGAATACTAAGTCTCACATGACCATCTTAGACAAACTTTAATAAGATAGGGTCACAACCCTTTGCAATCGAAGTCTTAGCAAAGTCTTAAACATAAAATCCTTGTCCTCAACATATGAGGACATACCAAAAGAGGTCTTGAGAGAACTCTAATCCCAAGCTTCCCTAGAGAATGCAATCACTTGCCGGAACCTTCACTTGTAGTAAAAATGAGAAAATATGGGTTAGCACACACAAATGTACTAAGTATGATGACCATGCAAAAACATGCTTTAAAAGGGGACATTTTGGTTAGAAACCATGCATGATGCCACTTTTTAGAAATATCATGAACAATAGCATAAGAGACATCAAATACAAATATAATCATCATACAAGTCATAACATCACATTTGAACAATACCAAAATGTGATTCTTTACCTTTACATTTAGCCTTCACCTCAACTAACCCTCATGCTATACCTTGTGCAATGTATGGATAGCGTCCCATACCACCATCCACACCAAGGTACCACATTAAGGTCACCAAAAGTGAACTTACCATTCAGCCTTTCCATTTTCAACAATACTCACTCATAAGCGCTAAACATTACACAAGCCATATCATCAAAGGGACCATCACCTAAGACAACTCTAACTCATACTTGTGCAATGTGCAAGTAGCATCCCATACTACTACTCACACTAAGTACTCTTTTGAAGTCACCATAGGCAAGACACATTCAAATACAATAAGTCATAACAAGGAAGTAACTCATAATACAATTCAAGTATAGCATGCATCTTTACATTTAAGCATTTAAGCCAACATTCTTCATTAGGTTCATTTAGGACACATTCATGCATTTAGAGGACTTTCATACAATAGTCATTAAAACTTAGAGAACTCATCTTGAAGCCTACTCGTGCCATGTATGGATAGTATCCCATACTACTACCCACACTTCATAGAACTCCTCAAGAAACTATAATGCACATCTCACATAGTGGGAATAAACGTTTAACCGACATAGACCATGAGAGCTAGATCATGAAATTCGATGTATTATCCCACATCGTAAGGGTTGGTCTACTTGCCTAAGGTAAATCAAAAATTAGCTTAAGTGGATCCATTAGCTAGACCTATGTGGGCACATAGTTAAGGGCCAATGAGATTGGTACTAGATACCCCGCCTCAACTCACGTGAGAGCATCTATCTCAAGAGATTGCTACTAGAAACCCCGCCTCAACTCACGTGTGAACTTATATCTCATTCAATGTCCTTTCGGTGCTTAGCCTACATTCACATAGAGTATTTTACCATTCATCACATTAAGGGATAAGAGATTGTTACTATACACCTCGCCACAACTCACGTGAGGGCATCCATCTCAACCCAACATTCATTCATTAGATAGCTCGTAGATTCAAAGATGAGAATAACATTTCATCTAAGAATCCCATTATCGTTCATTAGTGTAAGATCAAGAATATCCTTTCAATCAACACATCATTATCATTTCATTAGAGTACAATTGAGAATAACTTTTCAATAAGTACTTCATCATTAACATTATCATTGAACCTCATTCATTATTCATACAAGTGTGTGTATGTGATAATAGCCTTTCACATAATCATCATCATTCACAAGTGTTAATAGAGAGATAACATTCAATCCTAACACAATTAGCTTCTAGACATGATCATCACTCATTCATTTAGAACACACGCATGCATCATATCACATTCATATATACAACATCATAATAACACTTCAATTCCTCACACTATGCCTTCAAGGCCATGATCACCACATACAAATAAATTACACACCTCCACCTTTCAAGTGGATCAACATCTCTAATACAATTCTACTACAACAAGTAAATAGGTCAAACTTGCCCTTTCAAGGCAATGATCACAAATCCTCAATTCACCACAATTAGTTATAGATGATGATACAATTCAATAATCTAAATCAATCTAAGCATAAATCCACCATTATTCATTCATAATCAATATACCCACTTCATAAGGCCAAATTTAGGAATTGAGAGAAATTGTGGGTTCATAGAGTATTTCTTCTTAAATCATCAATTAAACATCAACGTAATCATAATTTATCATTTGAAAATGTTTGATGCAAGAACCTATGAGATTGAGTGAAACTTGGGGTTTTTGTGAAACTTGAAAACCTTGAAAACATCTTTGAAATTGACTCTAAGGTGAAAATTAACCCTAGATGAAGGATCACCATACCTTATACTTGAAAAATCCCATGAAATTGAAGAAGAAACACCTTGAAATCCCCAACTCTAGCTTGAACTTGACTTTGATCTCCAATGGAGTTTCTAGAGATAACTTTTTATGAGGGAAGGGTTTTGATTTGGGGAAATATGAATAATGAATCTAAAAATAGTATATTAATGTTTTAATACTCTTAAAATACCTTAATACACTTAAAATAATCGTCCATGCACTTTAAAAGACTTGGGGTGAATTGTTACTTGGCCAAGCCAAAAAACCAGATTGCAGGTCCAATCCACGAGTCACCATCCACGGATCGTGGATGGATTGACGAGACCATATTGTCCCTTCGTGGTTTGGATCAGATACCCTCCTTTGGGGGTCTTGACCTACGGAGGCCATCCACGGGGCGTGGACCCTTCCGTAGGTCACCCCCTTTTGGCCAACTTTCTAGTTTCAAGGGGTCTTGGGGGTTAGACTTGGGGTCCTCCTCAAGTACCCTTAGGGTGGTACTTGAGGGAGTCATACCTTGACGTTTGACCCCTAAACCCCTCAACCATGACTCGGGGCAATATCAAACACCATCAAACCTCATGACAGACACAAACGCACACACGTTAGGCTCTAGTTTCACTAGTTCATTTTTAGGGTCGTTACAAATGTATAGGAATGGGCTGGATTTGGTATGCTGTTGTGATTAATGAATTGAGGTTGGGCTAATTGAAGTTGGGCTGGTGTGGGGAATGAATTTTGGCCCAAAATTTGGTTTCAAATGGGTTTAAAGGTGGGACAAAATGGTAGTGAAAAATTGTAATAAAAAGGGTTAGATTTGCAAATATAAAATGGTTAAATAAATTGCAATTATAGCCATATAGAATTCACAATATAGCCGAATTGAATTTAATTTGCAAATTCGGCTAAAATCTAAGATGAATTTAAATAAGATTAATTAAGGAGCTTCTTAAACTAAATGAAATTAAATAATTAACTTAATTATAAACCGAATGATTTAAAAATATAAACTATTATATAACTAAACTAATTAACTAAATATTTAATTAAAACAAAATCTTTTTGAGATGATTTTCGAATATTTATAAAATATGCTAATTAATAATATAAAATATATATAATATTTAAAAGTTCCAAAAAGTGACAAAATTACATAAAACTAACTTGAAAATATTTTGAATTTTATAAAGTCAATTATTTCAAATCATTCAGAATTTAAGAAGCTCGATGATTAATTTATATTGTGGAGGTCTGAAATTGGATGTCAACACCCCCACTCCTACTAAGTAAAAACTCACCAAGAAGTCATAGTATAGTTCATGTCTCATTCATTATCTTTATTAAATAGGGAAAAGTAGCCATAACCGACATAAACCATTTGAGCTACATGGTTTAAGAAGCTCGATGATTAATTTATATTGTGGAGGTCTGAAATTGGATGTCAACACCCCCACTCCTACTAAGTAAAAACTCACCAAGAAGTCATAGTATAGTTCATGTCTCATTCATTATCTTTATTAAATAGGGAAAAGTAGCCATAACCGACATAAACCATTTGAGCTACATGGAATACGGTGTCGTGTAACCCCACACCGAAAGAAGGTGTCCTACTTGCCTAGGGTAGAACTAAATGTATAGCTATAAGGTGGATCCACTAGCTAAGTCCTATGTTGGCACATAGTTATAGATAAGGAGATTGCTTCTAAAAACCAGACCTATTGCATTGGCGGAGGAGCTTCCATCTCATGATTTTACTTTAGATGACCCAACCTCTTGCATTGGCGGAAGGGCCTTTACCTCATTTTTCATATCCACTCGGTACTAAGCATTTAAACATCATTAGTCTTGAATTGTATTTACATGTGTGAAGGAGTGTTCTACCCTCATTCAATACAATTCATCAAAATAGCTCATAGATTCATTAAAGTGAGAATGTACTTACAACTTTAGAATCATAATTAGTATTTGAGAATAACTTTCACACCAAGATCATGTGTTCTCATGAGAATGGACTTTCAATCAACACAATAGGATCATCATGGTCATGTACATTTCATGCACAATAATGTGTAAAGGTGCATATGAGAATAATACTTTCAAGTAACGCCATTGATACATCATAATCATGTTTATGCATGGAGTGTGTGTGTGTAATTGTCCTTGCAATGACACAACAACAACATTATCATCATCCTAGACAATTCATACAATATCAAATGTAAGGGTAAGGGAAGAATGGTCTTTCAACAATACCACAATATACACAATAGTCATAGGACCTTCACTTTCTAAATAAATCATAACTTCACACACAATCTTGTCAACATGCACAAACCTTCCTAATATGCGCTTCAAGGGCTATGGACCAACTCATCCCAAACATATAGCAATAGCACATTAGATAAGGGATTACCATGATCCAACAACTCATCAATACCTTAGTCACATCATGATTGGCACTTTATACTCCAAATATTCATAAACATGCATATAGTATCATGATCAAGTCAATTTATGTTTAGAAGCATTACCCTAAACCAATTCAAGTCTAGGTGATCTAATTTAAGGCATTACATGAAGAAATTCATCATTCTTGGAGGATTACCTTTAAACCCTCAACTAGTCTCTTTCATGGCACAACCCTAGCCTATATCAATTCACCTTAGAAATCCTAGGTTAATCAAGTATACATGTAATATAATACTTAGATCATGCAATTACATCATAATTAACTCACATCCAATCAATTGGACCAACTTGCAAAATCATCACATAATGTAAAGAAAAACCATAGCTAGGGTTGGGGGTCTCATGGATTCTTGAAGGATTTAGAGTTAAAGTCCATATAAAATCAATCATACATTCATAAACAAACATCATTCAACCTTTAAAAGCAACTTTAAAAGGAATCCATGGAGTTGAGTTGAAACCCTAGCTAATTGAGTTTTCTAGAATTGAGTTAAAAGCTTTTGAAAGGGATCCTTGGGTGATAGCTTCCCAAGGATGAAGAACTCACATACCTTAGGTGTAGAATCCTTCCAAATTCGTATTGAAAAGCTCCTTCCTTCAAGCTTTCCTTGATCTTTTTCTTTGTTCTTCAATGGAGGTTCTAGAGAGAAGATTCTTAGAGAAGGAAGTAGTTGGGTTTTGATTTAGGGTCTTGGGTTATAATGAATTAATGAGGTGTTTATGGACTTAAAATACTTTATATACATGTATAATTACCATATTAAACGACCCCTAATGGAAACTAATTAAAAAGGAATTAGTTGGAAATTACTTACCTTGGCCGAGATGTTTGGACAACTTACAGGTGCAACCCACGAGACCCCATCCACGGACCGTGGATGGGACCACGCCCCGTATTGTGGGTTTGTGGTTTGGGTCTACAGCATGGACTTGGTGGCCTTGACCTATGGAGCAAGACCACGAGTCGTGGATCAATCCACTAGCCGTGGATTGCATCCGTAGATCACAAGATTCTGGCAACTTTGGTGAACCTAGGCAGCCTTGGGGGGTTAGACTTTAGGGTCCTCCCCAAGGAACCTTGGTTGGTCTTTGGGGGGTTGTACCTTGACGTTTAACCCCTAGACTCCTCAACCTAAGCTCGAGAACTAAATATACAACCTAAAATCAAACATCAAACTCAAAAGCTCACACGTTAGGCTCTAGTTTCACCTACTAGTTTCCATTAGACTCTAGCTTGGTCTTACTAGATTTCCGGGTTGTTACACTTTCGAATCATAAAAGAAATTAACCCAACTCGGTGCTCAATACTACTCCCAAAATAAATAATATAACTTTGTGCTCAATTCACCCATTACAAAGAATGGACTTCTTACATTACTTGAAATACTTTTCAAAAACATGAGACGTGTTTACCTTCTTGAAAACATACACTTATGAACTTATCTTTCAAGTCCAATAATTAACATAGGTACACATGTATATGAATATATATATGAATAAAATATTATAAACTCTTAAGTACTTTATGAAATAGAACCTTTAAAACTTTTTTCTCAAAACTCAGTTTGAAACACAATGATTGGATTTCAAAGACTCTCAAGACTTATAACTCAATTCATAGGGTTCATGCGGAATTATAGACATGAACAATTTAACTCAAGAATCTCAATAAAAATATAGAAATTCAATACTTAGGAATAGAATTTCAAAAGAATCAGGAATTCAAAAACTCAAAATCAACTTATCTCAAGAATACTCAAATCTAGGGGTAGAATCCTAGATTTCTCTTTTACTGATTTGAAAGTAGATGTAGGGCGTGATGAAGAACTAGTCCAACACTATGATAGTCTTTCATACCTGAAAGAACAAGGTTCTTGAAGAATCTTGAAGAAGAACTTAATTTGAAGACTTGAAACCCTACCTTGAAGGTAAATATTCAAGAAAACCTTTCTTTAAAATTTTGAATTAGTTTCTTGAAATCTCTATTGCCAAGATTTATGATTTTCATTAGTGATTCATAATTGTATGGAGGACTTTGAGTTGGAAATAATGGAATTTTTGGAGAAAAACTTACCTTGAAGAAGAATCTTGAATGGAGTCTTCTACTTTGATTTTTCTTTAGTGTTTTGCCTTAGGGTTTGAGAGAGAAGACAATGATGGATTAAAAGGTGGAAATAGGCTTGTTTAGGGCTTTATAGTAGTTAAGAAATCAGTTTTTAAGGTTTTTCAAATGGTATAAGGAGAAGGAAATTACCTTATTTAGAATTTTCCCGCGGCTAAAACGAAACTGCACTACACCAGTTACTAAAATGGTCATAACTTTTTACTCAAAAATTGAATTGGCGCGAAATTGGCGGCGTTGGAAAGAGTATTCAAATATCTTTAATTTGATCAGTTATGAGCCATGTAAATCTTTATATTGTAAGAGATATGGTCTTTTTAATTTGATCTAAGTAAAAGCTTATGTCAAAACTTAATCGGTAAGGAAACTTTCAACTCTACTTTGTGCTATGAGTTTCTAGTGATCTTAATTGATATCCAAAGTCATTCTCACACTAAAGAATTACCTTAACACCTAAGAAAAATTAAGAGTCACTCAATACGACCTTATACACAATTCAAGAATGATTTGGATTTAACTTAGAAATTTTCGGGGTGTTACAGATATTAATTTATGTTATTGAATACTTATTTTTCACATACTTACTTCTCGAGTTCCATCTTGATTTATTTTTCTATTCGTGTAATTTTTATTTATTTATTAGTTAACTTTGTTTTACATGACATTAAAATAGTGATGATGCATCTCTATTCTTGTCATATTTCATATTCTCTTGATTCTCACTTTATAAATAGTTAAATGTCTAGAGAATTTTGCCAAAATCCTAAGTAGGCGTTTGGCATGCGATACCATATCACAATATGAAATCGTGAGATGGAATCAGCGTTTGGACATGCGATTTTATGATGATTCCATCTCATGATTTTATATCATGAGATAGAATCTCATATTCTCCAAAAATCATGATTTGAGATTTTTTAAATACAAAAATTGACTCACAAATTTATATTTCGTTAAAATAACCTCACATTATATCTACTAACCATTTATTTCATATGTAAATAAAATTTATAATCACATCATTACTTTTTAAAATTTATTATTCTCACCAACATAAAATTCATTATCACTTTAAATTTGGTGAATATAAATGATAAACTAGGAATTGATTTGGTGAATACAAATAAGAACTGAGGGAGTAATTTATTTTTTTCATGATAACATAAAACTTATTTTTCGGCTACATATGAAAATGTTTAAAACAATTTATTATGAAAAAGGACAAAATTGGTGATATATGCTTGATAATTATTACTTCTAGTATGTTTGATTTTAGCACGAAATTAATGCACTGAAAATGTGTAATTGCACACAAGTAAAACAACGCATGAATCACTATGATATTGACACACAAGTGAAAATTGTCATAGCTTGTACAGTGTCACATGATTATTTGCGAGAATACCAAAGAAGTGATGAAATATTTATGGTCTATGAGCATGAAAATATAGTTGCGGATGATATTGACCAACAAATGGCTCAAAGTAATAATGTTGGTTCGTCTTCTTGGTCATATGATCGAGAAATGCAAGTTCAGCGTGAGGAGATTGTCCGTACTATATATAAAAACTAGTACACTACAATTTTATGTTCAATTTTTTTTTTATTGATTAAAGTTTGATCAATTAAAATTAGACAAAACAGTTACTTAAATGGAGAACAAATAGCTTTGTAATAATTTATTGTGCGATTTATAAATTTTTGTTTATCTGGCAAGATTGAATAAACAATTGGAATATTTTAATAATTTTACAACTTATAGGATTCTTATATTTATGAGAATATATACAACACACAAATTTCATATCGCATATCCAAACAAACCTTCATTTTCATCTCATGATTTCATATTATGATATTATATCATGAATCCATATCATGATTCCATACAGCATGGTCAAACAGAAGTATACAATGATATTATGTCCTAATTTTTACTTGCGACTCTTACCTTACTTTTTAATTTAAAAATACCACAGATTTATCAAATCCTACCAATACTAAAGAGAAATTGAGACAAAACAATTTCAAAAAATATAATTTTAATTATAGAAAATAAAATAATCAAAAAATTGTAAGATATAGATTTTATAAAATAACCAACCAAATCATACCATGAACAACACTATATAAAATTAACACGGTATATCTTTCATCCTATCTTAAACGAGTGCATGAGTAAAGGCGAAGACAAAGTTGCCCCATCTTTCGATCATGCATATCCGAATTAATTCAAATTCATTTCTTGATGCAATATTCACTTGTAGCATACCTTATTTCAATGGAGATCTTATATAGAAAAAGAACAAAAGATATTTGTTGATCAATCCCCTTGTCCCTCATTCTTAGACTTCCAAATATTGATACAAATTTAAAGGCGGCACAGCCTTATTCTTTATAGTGAAAAGACAAATTAAAAAGAGTTTCATTATAATTGAACAATTGATGAGTATAAGTCGTTTAAAGCTATAGAAAACACTAAAAACTAGTAAAGTTTTTAGCTCAAAAATATAATTAGCATATGATGATGTCAATAAAGAAAGGTCGAGACAAAGAACAATAATAAAAGACTTCAAAAATAATAAATGGGAGAACTTGCCACAAAAAAAAAAAAAAAGAAAAAAAACGAAAGAGATTAACAAACATCAACCAAACACTCATCAATGTAGCCGAATAATCCACGAAGCTCGAGGTGTGTGTAGGGGGTGGGGGGCTCAAGCACATGACCTAAGGCTTAAACTATAAAAAATAAATCAATATATTTGCTTATGAATTTTGTCCTTTTAGCTCTTTGAGATGCATAATTGTTAAAAAAATAATTACAATTGATTTCTTTTAACAATAATCTTTACTCCAACTATGTTAAACTTCTAATAATTCTCTCCTTTTATATGAAAAAAGGCAAACTTACATAAATATCCTATATTAAGAAAATAGTTACCATTTATAACAATAACATTTTTTTCACTTGATCACTTTTAATACAATTTTAATACATATTACAAAGAACGATTTATAAAACACATATAATACAAGTTTTATTGATGGATAATACACTTATCACACATTTTAACACAATGTGTCAATTTTTTATCAAACAAGCATAATATATTTTAAAACAGTTACAATTGCATACATAATCACTTTTAATACATATTGCAGATTTATCATAGTGTTGCTCTAAATGGTAATAAATAAAAAGTATCGCTAAAATCAATAATTATTTATTAAAAGATACACATCCAAGTAATTTTTCCAAAAAATAATCTTAGTTATAAATAGTATTTTTTTCTAATATTTTTTTTATCTATATTCTATTATCGCTAAAAGAAAATGAGACACTTCAAATTTGAGGGCTTAAAGGTGCCTTTTTTATAAGGCTATCGACCCGCCCCTGAGGAAGCCTGAAACAAAAACTATATCAAACGAGGGTTTGAATCAAAGTAGAGGGGAAAAAAGAATAGATGATTCATTCCCAACTATCTAAAGTTACACACATCTCCAAGACATTTTATTTTCAAAAGCAGTCGCAAGAGCAGTTACGTCAAGATCACACCCACCAAGTTGATTAAATTTTATTGACATCAGGACAAATGATACATATCAACATTCTGTACTTGGATCATCAGGCGTATTCACACCACAGAATCTAATTTGGTAACATTTACTGACTCCAGAAAATCAACATTACTAAAGCCTAAATGTTCAATCACTTTGGCAATGTTACCACAAAACAAATGGTCAGACCTTTGGTACACTTCTTCAATCTAGAAATGCTTTAATACTATAGGACTAAATATTACCATATCTATATAGCACCACATTTATATTCATCGATCCAATGGAAGCAAGCAAAAACATTACTGCCTTCAGTTAGGTGCATTTCACAGACATAGGAATCTTAATCCTTACAGATAATTCCTAAGTCGTCGTTGTCACACCAACAACAACATTGCTCACCTAGCAGATGTAAAATTGTGTGTCAGAAATACTTACCTCTAATAAAGCACAAGAAAGAAATGAATCAGATGTGAACAGTAAAAGATAAATAGAAGAAACAGAGGTTGAAATTAAAGAAACTCACCAACTTGCCACTTTCATCTAAAGACATAGGGTTCTGAACAACCACGGTTTGGTTCTGTGAACGGCCCGTGGCCTATAACAGATAAACAATGTTTCAGAAGTGAATCCTCGTTGGTTATTCACAAGCTGCAAATGGATAGTAAGGTCTAGCAGATTAAGAACTCACTGTTGAAGAAGCAGGTCCTGCGGAGGATGTAGCACTGCTATTAGAGGTGTGCACAGGAACTGGGATTCTTCCATCTACGGCCTGCATGGAGATACATGGACACATTAAAACTGAAAATGAATCATCACAACAGGATGTGAAAGGTAATGGCCTAAGTGATGAATAGTAACTGAACCAAACAGGTTTCTAACACAGATGAGCATAGCAAGGAGAATTAGATGAGTAATGCTTTACAGAAATAGTTTCCTGCGAGTCTGTGACATAACCTCTGAACTTATGCCAAGAGAAGTACGAAATCAATCAGCAGATGTATAATTTCTCTGGTTTTGCAGTAACTGGTATCCAAACCTCAAAATTATGGGTCTCAAAAAGCAAACAACAACAACAAAAACCCAGTATACTCCCAAAAGCAGGGGGTCTCAAACAGCAAACAGGATTTAATTTTCCTCTCCAACCATAACTTCGATATAGACCAAATTTTGACAGAGAAACCACTTCCTACCTTTCTTTATGTAAGACCTTAACATGTGTCATAAAATGTCAACATGAGGTCTCAGGTTCAAATCCTAGCGGAGGAGAAAAAACACTAGGTGATTTCATCCCATCTATCCAAGCCCAATAAACATAGTTACCCGATACTTGTGCTAGTAGGAGGTAGCATGTTTCCAGTAGAATTGATCAAGGTGCACGCAAGCTATCCCAGGCACCAACTGAACTATACTTGGATCTTTTAGATAATATTTTATACCTTTCAACTGGCCCTCTTTTTCTTCAAGCAGGGTAAATGATAAAATGAAAGACTGATAACCTGAGAAAGTTGGAGACAATGTTGAAGTTTTGTAAGACCCTAATACAAATGCGAATCCGGACCATTATAAACGGATAGTTCGCACGTGCACGTTGTTTCTTCAAGGATCAACCACCACAAGATGCTATGTGATTAGTGATGGGTGGCAATACATCCTGATCTTTTTGAGTGGATACAAGAAGAAACCTACTTTCGAAAGACAAATTTTCTCTCTCCTGGGGAGGGGGGATTTTATATTGGAATATCCTACTGGAAAAAGATTCTATATTGAAAAAAGATCAACTATTGTATGTTTTTAGATAGATTATTCCTTAGATTTTTAAGGCTAGATTTTAGGGAAAGTTATGTAATGTGGCAAACATGTGATATGCATTCACTATACACAACTATAATTTAATAAGAATTAATAATTCATAGCTTTAGTTAGGGTTTTATAGCAAATTTCTCTCTCCTCTATCCCGCAGCTATCTCCTCCCTGCCGCCCTCTCTCACTCACATCTCTCCTA
>NW_006239370.1:113352-182789 GCF_000226075.1 Solanum tuberosum | reverse complement strand
CCCCCCCATCCCCCCCCCCCCCCCCCTGCCCAAACAATGTTCCACATAATATGGCAAACATGTCTGTATCCTCTGTCAATGGTAATATGGTATTACGATAATTTGTATTCTACCAATTGTATTCGTTAATACAAATAATACACTTGATACAATTATATTCGATGATACAAATCAATTGTATTCGTGATCTTGATACAATGAATACAACATGTATTCATCCCCCACCCCCCTCTTCCATATCTTGCTCACCTCCTTCCCCCAATCTCGCTCGCCCTCTCTCCTCCTTATGACATGTAGCTAAATACAATAATTTTTTATACAATTATATTCATTGATACAAATCAAGTGTATCAATTGTGTTCGTGATACGACCTAATACAACATGTATTCAACCTCTTTCTCACCTCTCCCCTACCTCTTCACAATCTCGCTCGCCTGTCTCCCCTTTCTAACATGTAGTTTTTTTATGACCGTGGTGTCCTGACCAACTTTCATGCACCTCGACTAATTCCACGGATACCTATCACCTCTCACCAACAACATGTACCATGTAACTCTGTCCAATAGACGGGAAGAATCACCTAGTGTTTTATTTTGTCTCCACTGAGTATTGAACCCGAGACATCAGAGTTCTAAACCACTTCATAGACTACTAGGCCACACCCTTGGGTGCAAAAAGTCTGCATCAAGCAAGAATTCAACTCAAAACCTTCAAGCAATTATGAGCTCTCTTAACTATAGCTATAGATCTCTATTTTATCCCTTAATATTATCACGTGTCTAATTTAATTTTATTCTTCTCTTTTGGTTAGAGTTTTAGAGATAAAATTTAAATTGTCTAAAGAGTTTTGACTTGCTCCCAGCTTTTCATATATAAATGACTATTATTATTTCGGGGGAAAAGGTACAAGTACCCCCCCCCCCGAACCCATTTGTTTTGTAATTTTGTACACCTTTTTGGCTTACGTGGCATCCAAATAACTCTCACGCGCCTCAATTGCGTGGAGTCACGGAGTGTGCCACGTAAGCCCAATGGTGTACAAAATTACAAAAAAAAAAAAGAGTCCAGGACCTTAGTTTAGTTAAGGTGTGTCGCTGGGATTACGGTCATAGTCTAAGGGGGTACTTGTGCCTTATCCCTTATTTCGGAGACACTTCAAAAACTCGTGAAAGTTTGATTAGGATATAAATTGTATCTTATTCTCTTTCTACTTCCTCATTTCTTCCTTCTGTTTCCCTCTGCCCCTCTTTCTATCTCACCTCTCTGTTTCTCTCTGTCCTCTTTCTTATTCTCTCTCTTTTCTCGCTCAGGCCCACTAAAACGTACATACAGAAACATTAAACCATCAAAAAACATTCACCAACGAAATAAAAAAAGGACTGATTCTCACATTAACGTGTGTGATATAGTGGCATATGGCACATTTAACTGATGGAGCTCCGCATGGATACATCAGCATAGTACGACAGTTTCCACAGTTGACATGAGCAAATTGATTAGGACCTGAAGATCAAGAGAAAATTATATTTGCTCCAGAAGTGCATAAAACCAAAACAAAGACAAATTAAGAAAATGAAGATACAGACACGAAACCTCGAGCAGAAATGACGCAACTAATTTAGCTCGCTAAATCCTGTTATTGTAGTAAATGATAAGAATTGCAAACTTTAAGTGCTAGTCACCTATGAATTCAATAAAAAGCACTATTTACATCTTTATAACAATTCTTCATATACAGTGTAACATTGGAACATCTATTCATTGATTACACACATACGAACACATATTTAAAAATACAGAAGACAGAACATATTTATAGTAATACACATTTCCTAAGCATATAGCAGTATGTTGTCTAGATTACTTGTCCAATATTATGTACATTAAACTTGTTTTGTTTTTTCAGTAGTTTTTTATACTAATAGATTTGATATCTTATAATTGTTTTCGGGAAGACATGTAAATCTTATAGATCTTCATTTCCTATTATTTTTAACTATCTTATGTAAAAAGAAAATATGTAGACCAACAATGTTATATGGAAGTGACGTTGGGCAGCTGAAGTCCAACACATCCACAAAATGAGTGTCACAAAAATGTGGATGCTAAGATGGAGGTTTTTTCAAACAAGAATGGACAAGATCTTAAACGACCAAATTAACGAAAAATTTTCTAGTAGGATACATCAAGGACAAAATAAAAGGTCTCTTGAAATGGTTTGATCATGTTTTATGTCGACCACCAGATGCACAAAACAATAGTAAGTGAAGGCGTTAAATGGGACGAGGTAGACCTAAAATCACTGGGAAATAAGTTGTCTCAATTCTCAAAGGATCTACAATCTCTTGGGAATTGGGATTCCTGCAAACTAAGTGAAAGATAGGGCACAATTAAAGAAAAGATTTATAGGCGATACCTATTAGTTGAATATATGTTTTAGTCATGTTAGCACTTTTATTTTACGTCCAATGTTTTTCCAAGGATTGTTTAGCCTTTCAGATATTCATACGTCACTAGAAAATATAATGGACTATTACTTTTTAATTTATTTTTGTTACTATTTTATTTTTGGATAATATTGTCTTGTGATGAGTTCATATGTTGTAACAATTCATATAGCCGACCTCAACGTGTTTAGGACTGAAGTATAATTATTGTTGTTGTAAAGAGAAAATATGCAAATATCCACAAATAAAAGCAATAAAACAAGGAGGGGGAACTGGTGAATGAAAGGAGTTAAGTGGTAGAAACTTCGACAAAGTCTACTTGTTGGAAAACGCTTATAAAGATTTGGTAGAGACAAGTACAACATATAAACCTCTAGTAACAGTTAATTGGGGAGAAGATGGACTGTGGACGTCAAGTAAAATAACCCCACACATGAGGTGTACGGAAGTATATCCGAGGATACTGAGAAGTGTATTTAATTTGCTCCCATTGTATGTTTTTATCTTTATCAGCATCAAATACAAGTTTATTTTATGTAGTGCACCCAATTAACTAGTTTCCAATAAACTGACTATTTAACATATGAAATATATTTTAGATCATGTAGTATACCCACTTAACTAGTTGTCAATAAACTAATATACTTACAATTGTTTGGTTTTTGTACCAGAAAAAATAACTCATTTTATTCACATACTAATTATATGGAGATTATAATCAATCCATTGTTTATTCGGTCAATAATGACAAAGTGACTGTTATGGGGTGAACAATAATGAAGGGATTGTTAAGCAGTGAATAATAATGTAGTAATTCTTATATGTTGAACAATAATACATGGAATTTATGAAGGGAGAACTTATTTTTAGCGCATGTTTGTCTTTAAGTAATTTTACCCTCGTATTGCTAATACATATTCTATCCTGTGTAAAACATATTCTTTTTCTATATTCTATCATGTGTAAAATAAGCAAAGATTCCTGCACAACTTAATGCAGATATTATTTAATACTGTCAACTAAACGTAGCATTAGTTGTGTGTGAATTAGATATTCTTATAGGGCCAACCAAACGTTGCATTAGTTATGTTGGGATTATTTTCTTAATCTCTCCAACCAAACACCGTACTATTTTTATGTGAATTTTATGCTGAGATATTTTTCCTAATCCCTTAAACCAAACGACATTGAAGATATGAAAATAGATGTTGTAAAAGAAAAAACAAACGTTGGAAAAACTGAAGACAGGAAAGGAAAGTAAGAATATATGGAATACCATCCCTATTATATCCAACTGACATAATGGAGACAGGACACAGATGTTTCAAAGGGATTTCCACTCCAATTCAGAAACGGAAGACTTCATTGCATGCAGTCTTTATCTTTTTCTTTTTTTTTCCTTATGAAAGGGAAGATAATACCTTTTTGCTGTACTTCGCAAGTATGCTCTGGATACTAAATGCACAAAATTACTAACCTCATCAAAAAGAACTGTTAATTAGACTGTGATTTCATAATTTCTAAAGAGAAGAAGTCCCAATATTTGTACCTGGCACAAGGTTCACTGTATGACAGCAGGCGCATCTCACGCTAGTTGCCCCACGTGGATGCATCAATAAGGTGCGACAGCCTCCACATATCAGTTGAGCCATCTCCATTCCTGCATAGAGGGCAGAATTTAAGCAACATCAGAAGAATGGATAAGCTGAAGGCATACATAGTGCAGCGAACAGCAGTAGGATGTGTCATCTGGGACTGTTGGCAATTAGATGATAAAAGTTCCTCACGGTGATAATCAAATCAGTTTTTTTCTCCTTTCAGGATTCGTTGGGAAGGGATGCAATAATTTTTCAGAAGTGAAGATAGTGCTCCAAAGACAATGGCTGTTACCCATCCAATAATGTAGTGTAAGGAATTTTGCTTGATTGATGGAAAAAAGAGAAGGAAAGTTCATTGGTTAGGGAGAATTTTCTCCTATTCCAGTCCACAGGGATGGCTTGAGTGTTTGAGATATATGAGCAACAAACAACCTGGAAAATCATGGTCCAAATTCTAGCTACAACAATTGATGTACGTCTATCTCCAACCTTAGTAAGCAAGATCATCTGGAAGATGTCCTTGTGGGTTATAGGCTTATAACATGGTGCCTGATAGATAAAGTTGAGGTGCACTCAAACTAGAACAGATGCCACTGCCGTAAAATTTGAAAAAGGAAAAGCTCTCACTCAAAACTTTATTATAGGGAAGTACTTGTCAATAGCAAGTGTTGAAAAAAGAGATCTAATAAAAAAAAGTTAAACAACCACATTCTTCTCAACCTTGGTTTTAAAAAACGTGCAATAAAATTATTTTCCTTTCTTGCTTCACTTCACGTCATTTCTTTCAAGAAAGAAATTCTTTAACTACTTTCCCATTATCCAAATTGAGCCAAGAGAAAATATGTTCCCTCATAAAATTAATGGAAAGAACATAATGGAAAATGCATTTGCTGGACCAACAGAGGAAAGTTATAATAAGGGGAAAACAAATTATTTCAATTTTCCCTCAAATCTTATAGATCCCAATTGTTCTTCTCATTAACTAAGTTCCTAAAAGAATCACCAAACAATTGAAACTGACCTTTACCAGACCAAACCCATGGTTAAATTCTCCTAGCCAACCAAAACCAAATCAAACCCTAGGTTTAATAATTATCAATGTTTATCATTTGACAGATGTGCACCGATGAGATTCAACTTGTCCACAGTTAGAAGCTAATAAAACTGCCGCCTTTCAACCCCACCTACGTCATTTGTAGTTTCTATTTAATGGATGGTAACTACAAAGGCAAGATAAGGTAATACATCGTAATGTGTTGTGGACTTCATGGTGTTTGCTTGTACTATTAAATGGTGGATGCTGGTATCTTGTTAATTTTATGGCTTGATTATGATTTGAAAATTGATAGTGTGTGGATGGTATGACGTCAATTTCCTACATCATTTTTTTGTCTACTTCAGATTGTAATTAGTTTTCTGATCTTCTAATGGATAAGTTTTTTCCTCTGTAAATTCCACAGTTTTTAATGGTTCTCGTCTCTATAATTTGGGTCATCGATCAAGCAAATGAAAAGGAAGAGACCACTTGATAGGAAATGGTTAAAGCTTTGAAACATGTTCCAATGGAACAGGCTAAAAGCTTTGGGCCTGCATTTCAACCAATCTTCAGCCACTCAAAGCTGCTTTTGATAGGGTCATTTCATTCTCATAACAGAATTACTGCAGCGCAAGAACAGACAAGTTGCCTTTGCCTCGCTGACAAAAGAGGGTATTATTTAAGTCAAAGCAGGATAGAGGGCTGGGTCATACTCCAAAGCACTTGATCTGTGGACCGATATTGGACCAGGAGTTCTCAGTGATTAAAAAAATATTGTTTAAATTCTCTCTAAACACTAAGACCTAACTGTCTATATTCTATTCAATTAAGTCAATAAGCTTTAATTGGCAAAAAATGTTGTCCCTTCTTCATTGTAAAGTCATGTGTGTTTCTAACATATAATCCAGGTTAATTACAACCCTAATGTTGTGTTTAAAATATATTTGAAGTGTTAACAAAGCTACAGAGTGATGCTGGAATTATATATCTCATACGTAGCAAGGCTAGAATTTTTTTTGGATAAATTGAGAAGTGGTATCATGAATGAAATGGAAACGGGAAACTATAGCGAAGGGAGAAGTAGAGACTGTCCAAGCCACAAGCTCACCAGCTATGTTGCTCGGACTCTCACAAAATCTTGCCAAACCTGTGTCGGATGCTCCAAAAATGCACTACTTTTGAGGATCCGACATGCACCCAACAATATTGTCAACATGTTTAACAGTCTAAGCAACATAGCTCACCAGGCGAGGAGGATTTCTGGTGTCAAGGAAAGGTCTACCTGTTAACTTGCTTAGCGAGGAGAGAAAGAATCCAAGGAGGGCCTCACCTTTCCCATGTCAGGTGAGGAGAAATTTTGTGAAAGAAAATTCAGGAGCCAAAACATTGACAACCAGTAACAAGAAGCTAATGGTGAGATTTAGCAAGAAGCTAAACTTAGCTAAAAATTGGATTCTTGCAAGGAGAGGAAGTGACTAGAAACTGGCCTTCGCCAAAGAAAAGGGTCTTGCCCGGCGGGACTTCGGTGAGGGAAAAGATTGAGAATTCATTATGGGAACTCATTTATTGAAGCTTTGACAGATTTTTGAAGAGGAAGGGCTTCACCATTAATGCTACATCGAGGTACGGCATTAATTCATTTATGATAGATCTCGTCTATTTATTACATGTAACACTCATATGGATTAAAATTCACCAAAAACTCAAGGTTCATCAAGAACTTGAAAATTTCTAGGGTTTCTTCAAGAGGTAATTTCTTGCTTTTTTCCTTCCACTATGATAAATATATCATATAATGAAGATATTTAGAAGTTGGAAACACCATTTGAATTGTGGATTAAGTGAACTCTGGAAACAGGTATTCTTGAAAAGATAATATCCAGGGGAGAAAATAAATAAATAGTAAATCAGGGCTAGGGAATGAATTGAGTATCCCATTAACCCCAATGATTAGGAACTATCATATGGATCCACTCCTTCTAGTCGAGTGCCTTGCGGCGCCTTTAACGATGAGAGAAGGCGATACCGAAGAGAATAACTCAAGGGCACTGGCTACTCCATCAACTCAATTTCGTTGCGTAAGTGAGGATGCCAGTCATCATAGTCTGAACTTGAAATCTTTCGTAGGCTCATCTCGTCGATTGGCATTCTGATCCTGGTGATCATTTAAATATGAACTAACAGAATAATAGAAGAAGGAATATATGAACCCTACATGGGTGTTTTTATTTATTCCGCTGGCTGGATATTAGTTGAAATTTGAACCGGTCTTTGTAGATTAAATTGTGGTGGATGCTTGGACATCTTTTGGGTTTTATTGAAGAGCATAAACAAGGTAATTTAAGATGTACCTCCCTTTAAGGCATTTTATTAAAAATGCATGACTTCCAAATTCATGAAAAATGTTTGACCGGTTAGTATGAGTTTATAGGCGCAAGCGAGGCATAGTAACCATGCTTTGAGTGACTTATGCTAGCTTATATATTATGTACATTTTATACCTTATGCTGGCTAGAAATGACTTACGGAAAATAGCATTTATAACAAGTTTCTACATGATTTGTGATTTCCTTATGAACATGATGAACATGTTTATGTTAAAGACTCGTGCTTGCATGCTTTACTTGATTTCAAATATGTGATTTATTTTCAAGTTCAAATATCTAAATTGAAGTTTTATATTACAACTAGTCTTAAATGACTCATGAGCTAAACATGCCAAAATTTGAATGATTACAGGACCTTAAAATGGTTACATGTTTAAGTTACATATTTAAGTTACATTAGAAACTGAGAGGGTATTCATTCCCTGAGGTGGAAACATTTATCTAGAAACTACTCATGCTATTCATGCCATTTTAAGGGTGGCTGCTCACATTATTCTAAAAGGAGGTATTTTTTGTGCTTGCACTTATCGTTGAACCAATACGACATTATGGTGAGACAGCCTTGAGACCGGGTGTCAGTCGTCCGTCATGATGTCCACATGGCATATATGCTATGACTGCCCAGTTAAAGAAATATTATGTTTAGTTATATTAGAATTTTATTAGTACAATTTTCAAATGTTTATTGCTTTCCATAAATGGATCTTTATGAAATGCTTTAAGTTATTTTGCTATTAATGCATTACCGTGTTTTAAAGTATCATTCAACCTTATCAGGAAGAGTAAAAAATATCTAGATGGTACAATTTACCTAGCTCCCACGGGCATTGTTGTTTTTGTAGTATGTTGCAAACACTGTGACAGCTGACGGTACGAGCTAGGTGTCATCTCTTTAGTTTTTCTATTTTGATGAACCTATCTCTATCATCTGTGGGAGCTAGTTTAGATCCTTATTCTTTTGTTGAGCAGTGACATGTCTCATGTCAAATGCTCATGTATATTCATAAAGGTTCCATGATACTTCCTATGAGAGGTACAGATGCATAAAAAGGGATTCATTATATTGCTTCCTCGTGTTCATGATGATGATTCAGTTTTATGTTATGTTTTGGCTATGTATCCTATCTTTGGTTTCCGCTGTGAAGAGGTTATTAAGCCATAAGTTTTAGTCATACATTTTCCAAATGTTCGTGTTATAGTTATGTAACTGTATGCATTGAAATAGGTAGAAAAGTCTGTGTGGTCTTCTTAGTGCAAGTTAACAGATGTGTGCCATACTCCTCCTTATTGGGGAGTGATATTTACATAAAAACCCTGAGATGGGTCTTTGCTAGAAGGAAAGAGAAGATAAGTGGTGCAGATTGTAAATCCATTGAAGTTTTCCTCCCTAAGTTCACATTCTTCTTCTCCCACTTTCTTGATGTAGAACTCAAAGAAGAGAAAAGAGGAATTTTCAGCAACATTACCCTATTCCTCTTGGGAAATAAGTGTTTAACTAAGGGGTTCGCCCCAGTCTCTAGTTTATGCATTTCTCTTTATGTTTGAACATCTTCCTTACTAACAAATCTCTTAGCATATTAGATTTCTTGTTTTCTGGCTAGTATTTTAAGAAACAAGTTAGCTCTCAATAAGGCATTAGCTTGAACTCCAAAAACACTGTTTTCTTTTTCCCTGGGTGAGAGAGGGGGAAAGACACAAGGGGATTCCACCACCAACTTCATCCACGAGCAATTATGCATGTCAGCTCGTATGATATTTTCTACCCATGTTTCTATAGAGAAGTTAATCAAATTCCAAAGATGAACTTATAGTTTTGAGATATCACTCTTTGTTCTTCTTTTCCCCGTTTTCATCATTGGCATTTGGCTAGCACCAACTATCACCACCAAATGAAACAGAAATTGAATAGTATCAAAAGAAAAGGCACAGACTCAGCCCAAGTGTCAAATAAACTTGTGTTGTGTACTTCTATCACAAATCATCGATAATAGAGCAGAAAGGACAGATACCAGGAGGCGGGACAGGGGTGAGGGCATTGCACACTGCACAACAGACATTAGTAGCTCCTCTGGGATAAAGAAGAATTGTCCTACACCCACTGCACACCAACTGACTCTGCATAGCTGCACTCCAAAATCAAAACCAAATATTCATACCAATCCTACAGTATAAAACAAATGCTTAACTCTCAAGCCCCCAAATTACACAAATCAAACAAAATTCATGAGCTGAACTGATTACAATAAGTAACTTTCAAATAATTTACTTCAATCTATGCCTAAAATATCAAGCACTATCAATCACCCATCCTTCAATACTTAGGGGTTCAAAAAATAAAAGAAATCCCAATCCATAAATTCATCAATACTCAGATTCTCAAACACCAAGCAAATAACCAAATTTCATCAACTAAAAAGTCAATTAAGCTTATTTATACATCAAATTTACCCTAATTTCCATATCCATAATTTGGATTCCATCACCTTCATAAGAAACTGATTTTCAAACATCGAAACAAATTAAAAACCAGAAATTAAAGAAAAGCAATTCTTACCAGTGTAGGTAGGATGAAACAAATTGGGTAATATACAGCAGAATTGGCGATTCCCAATATTCTGGAAAAACAATAGAAATATTGTAAGAATGACAATTTATAGATTTTCAGAATTTGGATTCGGTAATCTTATCGGAATTTCTCCTTTGTGTTTTTTTATTCTTATTATTACTACATCTTCTTCTCCGTTAAATAAATATTATTCAAAGGATGTGTTTTTGACTTTTTATGGGTTTTCAATCGGAAGCTTCTTTTCTTTTCCCCAAATCCATCCGGGTCGCCCCGTTTGCTTCATGGTTTTTTAGGGAAAAATAAGTAAATACCCCGTAAAAGTAAAATAATTACAAACATATATTTCTTTACATTCATACCCACTAAATAATTACAATATATACCCCTTACTAATTTCGTTTAACTGATACTACAATATCATATATTGTATTGGTATCATTAAGGTGAATAATTTCGCTTAACTGATAATCAGTATCATATACTATATTGGTATCATTAAGACTGATAATTTCGCTGAATTGATATTCAATCAATATATAACTCACATAAATCTCATAGTGTAAAGAGTAAATTACATTTTATCCCTACTCTTTTTCTAATTACAATAATCCTTTGAAATTTGTACCTTCTGGATATATAAGTCACCATCCGGATACATTTAGTATAAATTCGAATTTACGTATCATGTCTAAAAAATTAGTGCATGATACATTATTATTTATGTAACTTATTTTGTTTGAGAGCAGAATCCATATATATCAGGAATTTGTAGATGAGAAGGCTTATACATGATAAATGATACATTTGGTAGAATTTTTGTATCAAGTATCAATACTAATTAAGGTTATGTATCAAAACTAATATTTGAACACGATACATTGTGCATGATATAATTGTAATGTATCATAATGTTAAAACGAAGGCAGTATACATTAGTTTAAGAAACAAAATCAACTAAATACATTAAAAATCTGAACCTATATTTATCAGAAAAGATGAACAACCAAAAAATCAAGAAAAAAAAAGTCAACAATCTAATCAACGGAAAGCAACGAAAATGTATCCTTCTCGAACTAATTGGGTAAGCCCAATATTGAAAGATCGAACCAACGGGGTGAAGTGTATCAAGACCGCCACTAGAAATTTCTGGAACAATTTCAAATACACTTCAAAATGAACTCTCTGCATTAGCAACGTTTTTCACCCATCTTCAAGTAAAGAGACTGAGAATTATGTCATAAGATTGATGATCAATAAACAGATGAAAAACTTACAACAACAAGCTTATTTTGGCATTATGTTAGCAATTACAGTTACATGCCCATATCTCCTCGTCACATATGTGTTTAGGAGATCAATTTGTCTATGGTTAATCAATCACAATTATTTATTTATTTTTTAATTTTTAAGATGAAAAAGCTATTATTATTTTTAAATAAATTAAAAATTGAAGTGATGGAAAGAAATCTACCTCTTGAATAACTTGAAATCATTAATTGGAAAGAGAAAAGATTTGAAATTCAAAAGTGGATTAATGTAGGTAACTGTAAAGAGATTTGTGGCTTGAAAAAAGGAAAGAAAATCATGGGTATGAGATTTCAAATTAATGTATCCGGAAAAGGGGATGATGGGAGCAAAAGAGGGGGATTTTTTGATATTTTTTGAAATGGTAGGGAAAATAAGAAAATATGATAATAAATGGTGTGTAGTTAGGTAATATTTCCTATATATATTGTATTAGTATCATTAAGGTTTCTTGTTAAGAAATTACTCATTAGACAATGATATTATAAGAGTATATATATACTCTTATAGTATTATTGACTAATAAATAATTTTTGAACAAGAAACCTTAATGATATCATAATATATATATATACATATACACACACACACACTCTTATAGTATCATTGACTAATGAGTAATTTCTGAACAAGAAACATTAATGATGCCACAACAATATACATATATACTCTTATAGTATCATTGACTAATAAGTAATTTCTGAATAAGAAAACTTAATGATACCAATACGGTATATATATACTGATTTAGTATCAGTTGAGCGAAATTATTAACCTTAATGATATCAATACAGTATATGATACTGATTTAATATCAGTTAGGCGAAAATTATCACCCTTAATGAATGAGGGCTATGGACTGTAATTATTTATGAGAGAATGGATAATTCAGATTTACTTTGGATTTGGGTATGCACTTGTAATTATTTTGAATTTTATGGCCCATTTACGTAGTTTTCCCTTTTTGAGGGGCTTCACGTCTCTGTAATCCACCTCTATTTTATTTTTTATTCTCTATATTTGGAAAGTAAAATAGAGAATGCCTTTTTCAACTACCCTCTATAGCAGTCTTTGTTCTCCATTTATAGAGAAGTGAATAGTACTTCTCCAAATTTGGACTCTTTATTTTACCTTTTGATTATTTTATTATTATTTCTACTATATAATATTTGTAGTTAACATATTATAAATTATATAAGAACATTAATTAAATCTCTAATATTAATACCTTTTTAATGTAATATAACATTTTTAAAAATATATTATTTAATATATACTACTTTCATTCCAAATTAATAATATTTCAATTTTATTTTTATTTTCGACACTTTAAGTGATATGATTTAAAATTATTATTATTATTTCACTATGAAGATTGCACAAAATTTAAATGATAAGATGAAATTTTTAATTCTAAAATACAATACATAACATAATAATTCAAATACAAAATTGCTCATTTTGACCGTTGTAACGCATTAGTAAAGCATTTATGGGAGTAACGTAATAATCTTGAAGATTAAGTATTTATGTAATGTTTATGTATTATATATTTCAATAATGATTTCACTTTTATTTGAATTGTCTATTAATATGTACTATAATATATGATATTTAGTTGCAATTTATGTTATTTAAAAATTTAGAATAAAATTTTATATTACATGAAGATTATATAGGGTATTATTTGGAAAAAAAAGAAGAAAATATTTATATTATTAAATAAGAAAATTAAAAAATGAAATAGAAATAAAGGGAAATGATAGTTATAGACACTGTGTTATTATCATATTATGGTTTTGATCCTTGTATTATTAGCCTAAATATATTTAACCTTTAATTAAATAAAATGTGTAATTTTAATTCTTATACCTAACTTGATGTTAACATCGTTAACTTTTGGCTCTTTTTTTAAAATTATTTTTAAACAGTATTCTGTTGCCATCATTTAATTTTTTAAATTTTCTACGATAATACTTTTTTTAAAAATGAACACATGTTTTTTTAAAACAATTTGCAAACATTTCGAAACAAGAACAAATGGCAAAGTTGTGATTCAATTATTAGAATATATCCATGGCCTCAGAATAACAAAATTGTGTTGTCCTTGCATTGGTTGTCATTAACATCATGATATGAATATTCGAGCTTAGGGTATGTAGAAAATTTTATTGGGAGCGCTATCCTTAAATGAGTCATATAGTGCGGGACTCAAATTTAGTCAGAGCTCCAACACCAGCATGGATATCGGGTAAAAAATAAAAAAAAATGAATATTAAATCCACTAATTGTAGATGTTTTGTGATTTTATTTCTTTTTGTTTTGTTCACCTACTTATATTTGAGTGTTTGTTTTAAACTATTTGTAGATTAGAATAAAAGAGACGTAAAGAATAAATTTGGTAATATCACTTTGATTTTTTTTATTATTTCAGTTTTGATCAAATTTTTTATTTCTTAAATATATCAAAAGTTAATGGTGTTAAATTTAAGTTAGGTATAAGGACTAAAATTACACACTTTATATAATTAAATGTTAAATGTACTTAGTTTAATAATATAAGGACCATAATCACAATTAGCTAATAATACAGGAACTAAAACTATCATTTCCGCTAAAAATAATAATATAATGTTGAAGAGAGGGAAGAAGATTCATTTTTAGAGGGCGAAATGGTCTGATGGACCCTTATACTTGTATCAGTTTGTATTGTAAACCCTTCTACTTATTCATTTGTCATCTAAACCCCTGAATTCATCGAAAACACAACATTTTAAACACTATTTTTGACTTGGCATCCTATGTGGCAGCTGATATCATAGAGCGTATGATACACGTCTATTAGGAGCGTAAGACCCATGAGAATGGGTCTAAAAGTCACATTAGGGCTTTTATAAAGCCACCATCTTCTCATTTGCATCTAACACCATTGTTGGACAAAATTTGAGGTTTTTTTGGCTTCTTTTTCGATCTTCTATCCCCATATTTTTCTTCTCTGTTTTTTTTCGTCATTACACTGCTCTCTTTATCATGCATTTTCACTTACTTTTTTTCTTTAATAATGGTTGATCTTGTTGCATTCTTCTTCATCACCATGAAAATTCATTTTTATTAGAATCCTATAATCTAATCGAAATCATAAAACACACCTTTGAAGGCATAACACTACTACAAAAACATCTTACACTAACGATAGGCACAAAACAAAGTGAAATTCCAAAAAAAATTCAACAAAATCAATGTAATCCACAAAAACCCAAAATCAAACAAAGACACAAATAGAAGATGAAATCCAGATTAAACGATAAATAAATTGAAAAACCTACATTGATAAGTTGAAAATCAAACAAAACCAACAAAAAAAACTCAAATAATTTTCCGCATTGACCCAGTTATCTACCACCCAAATGACCCCTGTTTCAGTCCTAAACAAAACCCAACCTCACTACCTTCTTCTCCTCCGCCACATCTTCTCCAATCAGACCACTTCTGTGCTCACCATCTCAAACAAGCTTCAACCGGCAACTATAATTGAGAGCCAACAACAACAACAACAAAAAACCCCAAACCAACTCCACCAATAAACCTCGACCTTTACAACGCCGCCAGCCCTAAACTCCGGCGAGAATTGTGAACAACCAGACCACCCAACAGATCCCCACTCTTCCTTAATGCTATCAGTCACCATTTAAATTGCAACCCAATAGAATCCAAAATCAACTTCGAGCTCCAAGGAGATTGTGAACAAGCATAAATCATTTCGACATTTTTTCTTCATTGAAAATAGTAGAAGAGGTTGAGAAAGAAAAAATGCAAGGAAGATGAGAGAGAGAAATGGAAAGAGATTGTGATTTGTGGGAGTGGGAATAGCTATGGCAGAGGCAAATAAAAATTGAAAAAAGAAGTACAGATACATTAATCTAATATGATAAAAGGGAAAGGATGAGCTGGAGTGGCTATATATACACTTGTCATTTTATAATCATACCTGTTATTTTATAATTATTTTAAATATTACGTGTCAAGCGTTTGTGATACACACACAATTAAGTAGGAAAAAATGGGTTCAAAATGTTATGTTTCGATGAATTCAGGGGTTTAGATGGCAAATGGACAAGTAGAAGGGTTTACAATACAAACTGATACAAGTACAAGGGTCCACCAGACCATTTCGCCTTTTTAGAGAGTAAAATAAAGAATTGAGTTGTAGTTGATTCTCTCCAAACATAGAGAACTCTATGTTTAGAGAGTAAAATAGAGAATATGGTTGGAGATGCCTAAAATCAAATTTCTCCTCCAAATTTTAATCAATTTATATTTTCTCTCTCATACCTTAATTGAACTTTTTGAATACCCTGCTTTCCAATTGTTTGAAATATTTTGATTTTTGACACAAATTAAAAAAGAAAGAAAAGATTTTGAATTTTATGATCTTAAATTAAAGATATATTAAATGTATCTAAATTTTATTTAATCTTGTGGTCTTAAAATGCTATGTAGAAAACTAAATTAAAAAAAACGATTGAAATAGAAAAGAGATAATCTTTTTAAAACGAACTAAAATAAGATGGGAAAATGCACAAGTATCTCCTTCAACTATACGCAAAATTCGAACGACACACCTTAACTATACATGAGACCTATTACCCCCTGAATTATTTTAAAGTGTAATAAACGCACCCTTTCATGCTGAGGTGGCACAACGAGTGTGTTCACTCTTTTAGAGGCATGTGAGATATGAAAAAAGGTATTAAAATCTGATTAATATGGACACGTGTTCATTTTTAATTGAACATTTTTATAATTAATTAGAGATAGTTAATCAACTTTAAAACTTAAATTGATATTTTTTTAATTAAATTTCTTTTTTTCTTTATGAAATATAGTAAAATTTTATCATTTTTCACAACATATTTAAATTGTCAAAGAATTATTTTCAGTGTTTTTCATTAATTTGTATAGTATCGAGAGAATTTTTTTTTTTTTCATTTTTTACTCAAATACATTACTTGAAATTCACTAATGAGAAAAAAATTGCATATTAGGAATTTAATTTAGGCAACATATAAAGATCATAATTTAAATTAGAGTTTTTTTTAAAACAAATTATAAATAACTAATGTTATCATCCCCTCCTCACACCCCCACTCCTGCCCACCCACCCCACTTCAGTTCTCCAACAATATGACATCTCACCCCTACCCCAATCCAACCTCCATGCCGCTTCAGTTCTCCATCAATAACACCCTCCCTCATTCTCTTCCCTTCTCACTTCAATCAACCTTTATCTTAACCCAAATTCAATCAGAAAAAAATGACCCCAATGTTGAATTCTACTCGAATTAGAGTTCATAATCTAGGTAGTTTCTTCAATGGAGATTTTGGACCATGTTTTATGAAATTTATTTGGATTATTTGGATTGAAGGAAAAATAAAATTGATAGTAGATATTGAATTCGATGGTAGTGAAGGGATAAATTTGGTGGTGGGTTATAATTTTCATGGTGATTATTAAGAGTTTTAATGGTTAAAATAATTGGGTTTAGTGGTTATGGAATGGGTGTTGATAATGAAGAAGAATGAATCAAATGACATGGAATTTTTTTTTATAGATCTTATTATTTATTGACGTGGCGCTGACATAATGATGACTTGGAGACGAGTGTAAAACACCTCCCATCATGTGAGTGGCTATATAGGTTTTAGGTTGTGTTAAGGGTGCGTTTATTACACTTAAAAATAATTCAGAGGGAATAATAGGACTCATGTATAGTTAAAGTGTGTCGTTGGAATTTCGCGTATAGTTGAGGGGGGTACTTTTACATTTTCCCAAAATAAGATCAAATGAATTGAAATGGAGAGAACTTATCTTACCCTTTATAATTTCTATCAATATATATATATATATATATATATCTTCTTTTTACGTTTTTTTTCCTAGTATAATGGTAATTTTCTCTTTCCCAAAGTCCCAGTTATGGACTTATCTACGTGTATATATATATATATATATAAATAAGTCTCACTTTTCAAATAATAACTAGTATACGTGTTCATGCGATGTACAAATATTTTTTAAAGAAAAAATAACACATTATAAAATGTGTGATGTAAAGAATCTAAAAGTACTTTTTATCAAACAATATTTTGGTACAATAAAATTAGTCACAATATTAGGACTACGTAATGGTCCAACAAAATTAATATTTAAGACTTTAACATAAAAACAAGGGATAAAGATCTGAAAAATATCCAACTTTGGTTGGATTTGCTATTGCGATACTAAACTTTTATGAGGACCTATTACCTCCCTAGACTATTTAATACCGTATTTTAAACATATATATTTGCCCACGTGGACATAAAAAATAATGCAAAATTATAAATAGTAATGTGTCCACGTGGACACATATATACCTTTAAAATACACTATTAAATAGTTCAGGGGGTAAAACATACGGTATTAAATAGTCTAGGGAAGTAATAGGTCCTTATGAAAGTTTAGTATCGCAACAGCAAATCCGACCAAAGTTAGTGTATTTTTCAAACCTTATCCCTAAAAACAAATAATGTGTAGAATTTTTTTTTAAAAAAAGATAGGGAGTATTATTAGGAAAAAAAATAAGAAAAAATAAATGAAAAAAAACATGTAAATGTCTCCAAAGACTCACCATTTACCTCAAGTCCATTTGTTTTTTTCCATGTATTTGCCACATTACTATATTATACTTGTGTTATATGAACAATAAACTAGTATAAACAAAGTACTCATATAATTTTTGTGGATAAAAAATGATAAATAATGAAAAATATGATGAAACCTTTTGTAATGTGATATTTGGAGAACAGAGGACAAATTAAAGTGCAGGATAATGGTACTCAATATAAAAAGTTAGTAGTTTGCATTGCTATAGTTTAGGTTTTGAATTCAAATTAGAAGATATCATGCATGTGTTTGTAAGTAAGGGATATGGACGTGCATTTTATTTGTTTTAAACTGATAAATTAGTTATTTAAAATCGCCTATTTATAGTTAAAATGTCATTACTATTTTTTAATTTTAGTAAAAAAAAAAAGAAACATGAAATTTTAGTTGGGTATTCAGATTATTATTTTTGCACGTTAATTTTAAATACAGATTTAAAAGTTTTTAATTTTAATTTTTGAAACTAATCAGTTTTGTATTTTTGTGGTTTAAAACATTTCAAAAATTTTAATTTAATTTTTCTTTACAGTGTGTTATTCAAGGCATACAGAGAATCTTTGCAAAATTCTTGTGGTCTTTTAATGAAGAAAAGAGATATAAGCATTGGATGTCTTGAGATAATATTTGTCTACCTAATGAGGAAGGAGGGTTGGGTTTTAGATCATTGTTTGATGTGTCAATAACTTTATTTGCAAAGCTCTGGTGGTCTTTCAAAACAAAGAAGTCTATGTGGGCTAATTTTTTATGGAATAAATACTGCAAAAGACATAAAACCACAGATTGTTGATTGGAATGGAGGGTCTAAGTGTGGAAGTTCATGTTAGAAGCTAGAAATATGTTTGATCAAGAAATATGATGGGTGTTGCTTCCAATTGCACACTCAAGTGTACGTGGTCGCGCAAGTAATATAGTGGCTCTTAAAAGAACAAGATTATCGAACCCAAAGAATTTGTCGATTAACTATTTACTAAATTATACTAGTCTAATTATTTATTTAAGAGTGTCAAAAGTGTTTGATTTTTTTTATTTAAATACTAAGAATGCATGAATGGAATAATAAAATTACTTACAGTGATTTGGAAAATTCCAGGGATGCAGCATGCGTTGGACTTCATGTATCGTATCTCAGGCAATGAACTAATTTCGGTTATCAAGTTACTGATTTACAGGGTTAATTATATGAGCAAGGTCAATCGGCCTCTAGTCGTCTACTCCAATTAGCTATCTAACTACATGGTTGAGTGGGATAGACAATCCTAATTGGCGAGCATTTATATTTCATCATGTTTCGTAACCAAGCTAGTTATTCGTCTGGGTGTCACTCCTAAACACAAATCAACTCAATGGAAGATAAAACTTTTTATATTCTTTGATCTATCTACCTTATCCTCTCTCGATTTTAAGAATAGAAAAGAGATTTATTTCTATGGTGATCAAGCATGAATTACTAAAACAAGAATATAAAAGTAACTTAAAACGATAACCAAGAATTAATTCAAAAAGCCTTCAATATTCAACAATCAATCCGTAGCTACAACCCCAGAACAAGGGCGTTTAGCCACTAATCTCTAAGAAAAGAAAGAAGAAAAGAACCCTAAAAAGTATTGACAATTTTATACTTAGATGCCCTATGATTGATGATCTCTAAATAATTATTTCTATGGACCATTTATAGAGGTAGCAAAAACTAAATAAAATAATTGAGTCCAAAACAAGTTGGGAAACCAAAACTCAAACGGAATTGAATTCCATTTGAAGCGTGCTTTGTCCGCCGCCTTCAAGAATCTGTGCGCAGCTCCTTGTTTCATATTATGACACGTGGCAGGCAGGCAGGTAAACTTCAAACTTCTTTAATTTCCTTTCTCCGCCGCCTTCAAGAATTTGTGCTCAACTCCTTGTTTTATATTGTGACACGTGGCAGGCTTGCAGGTAAACTTCAGACTTCTTTAATTTCTTTTCTTTGTACGTTTGAATGTATATTATAATATTCAATTTATTTTATTAAGCTATTTGCTTGATTTTCTTTTTCAACCTTCTATTTTTAATTCGTTTTAGCTTTAAACTTCTTCAACTTTACACCAATTTACTCCTACAAATAAAATACACTATTTAGCACAATCCATAAAATTCATGCTCAGAAGGGACATATATAAATAATAGATGTGAGGTAAATAATGATTAAAAATATGTATTTTTGGCCTCACATCAGTGGGAACCAAGATGTGGTCATTCAAGTATCCTGTTCGACAACTGGACTAAACTTGGTGCTCTTCATTACTATTTACCTATTGGGGTTGATAACCATGATCATTTGGAGGAGGTGAAATCCTTGATGACACAAGGGGGCTGGAATGAAGAGTTGCTACAACTAATGAATTCACTGGAGAGGTTTGTCATCACTTAACTCAGGAGGTCCCGGTGATAGAAGGGACTGGAGATTGGGATAAGACCTGGTGGATGCAAAACAACTCAAGAAATTTCTCTGAGAACTGATAAGGCGGAGGGCAATAGGTGCAAGATGATTTAAAAAACATATGGCTCAAAAGGGTTCCTTTCAAAGTCAACTTTCTCTTTTGGAGGATATGGAAACAAAGGCCACTAGTGAGAGAAATTCTTATCAAAATAGACATGGTAGATGAGGTTCATAGTTGTTGTTGTAATGCTAATGTACAAGAGATTGTAGAACATCTATTCATATCATGTCCAACAACTCAATTGCTATGGGTGAGTTATTCAAATGATGCAGGCATTTAAGGTCCATTTATACAGTTGCAACAAACAGTTAAGAAATGGTGGGAAGCTGATTGTGCAAATAAATTGAAGTCTATTGTTAAAGTTGTTCCTGCTTTTATTATTTGGGAGATTTGAAAAAGAAGAAATAACATTGCTCACGGAGGTAAAAAATCTATTCATGCTATGCATTTGGAGGTAAATAGAAATTTATTTCGATATGTTTCCTATTTATTTCCATGGTTGAGAGAATTGCATAGAGGATGGACAAAGATGGTGCAATTGCTTGAAGGTTACACACCCATCTTAAAATGCAAAATTGTTTATTGGAAATTTCCCAACAATGGGGTGTACAAATATAACTCAGATAGGTCAACTAAAGGAAATCCTGGACCTAGTTCTAGTGCTTTTTGTATTAGAGATTGTGAAGGGGAGTAGATTTTTTCTGAATATAGAATGACTGGAGATAAACCTATTTTGGAAGCAGAAGTCAAAGCTTTGTTAATGGGTTTGCAATATTGCATTAATAATCAGTTGCTTCCTTTGATTTTGGAGACTGATTCATTGACTCTTACCAGGATCCTTGATGGGATTTTGGAAGTACCGTGGGCTATTTCTTTGAGGATTTTAAAGACCAGGAGGCTAATGGAAAACCAGTTGGTAGAGGTGAAACATACGCTAAGAGAAGGGAATTCCTTGATGGATAATTTTGTTAACCTAGCTTTTTGTTTTGCAGGTATAATGCCAAAGCAATTTAATTCGATTTTAGATGTCCCACATCAAGGTAAAGTTATCATAAACATGGAAAAGAACAAAAATCCTAACCTTCAATTTACTAGATGCCAAAACAGGAATTACAAATTGATGGACACCACAACAAAACACAAATAATCAAGGTATTGAATAATACCACAGTCACAGATAACTGGTGATAGAGTTGAAATGAACAAAATGGTAGGAGTCTAAGAGACGAACCTCTAGATCTGGACCTTTAGCTGTGGTATCAACCTCCTTGAGGTTCAACCTGCTGAGGAAAAGATTAAATGGTAAGTTTTCGAAGCTACGTCAACAGATTTGAATTAGTTTTAAGAGAAATATTACAGTACAGTTGATTAGAAATGGAGATAAAATGGAGCTGAATAAGTCTTCTTTGATACCAATTTCATGACGTTCGTGAGAACTTTGAACGTCTAGGTGAAATTCGATCAACTTTTAACTTATTTCTCCTTATTAGTAGTTTCTTTTGGTTGAGAGATCTCACGTTGGGAATTCACTGGTTTTATTGGTTGCCAATAACTTGGATTGATTGGAGATGATGAAGATGGAATCCATTGAAGTTTGGTGGATAGAAGCTTCTTGTATAGAGTGTCTCTGTTCACTTCCCTTTTTAGCTTTTTTTGCCTTCTTGTTGTTTTATTTTGGGTTCAGATCTTGATATGGCCTTTTGTATTGTTTTTGTTTAATAATAAATAGTTCAGACCTTCTTTTTTTTTTAAAAAGGATCACATCGTTAGTACGGTTGTTTAGACACTAAAACACATAAAACGAAAATGAACCAATTTTAGAGTCAAACGAGAATTATGGGACTCGCGCCTGAATTTACGAAACTGACTCCGTCAAGAATTCCTAAACTATATTTCAAACTTGTTTTCCGAAATTGAACATAGTTCGAGGCCTAAAACAACGGAAATAACAATCATGCAAAGAATTCCCAATTAAACAATCAAAAGAGATGAGGCAACAACTTTAACGTGAAAATCACCTCAAACAAATGTTTCTCGATGCAGCCTGATCACTCCACCACGTAGCCTCGACAATTATAGATGCGTGGGACTTTGAATCACCAAATTTCGATAAGAATCAACCAAGAATTGCCACTTGAAGCTTTGGACCAAGGTTGGTTCACAACTTATCTTTAAATAGACCAGTCATCACGCTTCTTCTCGAACACGGAAGGCCTCCACAAATGTGAGCCTCGCGAACGCCGCAAAAGGTGCTGTGAACGTAAGCCTCGTAAACACGGCGAAGGCCCTACTAATGCAACTAGGAGCAAACCTGCAGACCTCCGCGATCGAGGCTAGGGCTTCGCAAATGTGGTCCTCAGGTCAACTGACCTCCATAATCACGGTCAGGGGCTCGCGAACGTGAAGAACAAATTGACTAGCAAAAGCTGATGCATATTAGCTGGTTTTTGGCAAGTTTGACATCTCCAATGAGGCATCCGAATTCGTTTGGAACCCTGTGCATGCAAAAGAGATATGCAACATTACCAAATTCAACATTCTGGACTCAACGGAGCAGTCAGAACTTTCATACAAGGTCTTCTTGATAGAATATGGGTTCCACACCCAACTCTATTTTAAGCCAAAATCCACAAGGGGGCTCAAAATTATCTCGTAAGCTTCGGGATCCAAATGAACCAAACTCAACATTCAGGAGTTAACTGCGCTGACAAAATTATCATCCGAGCTCATTTACTCAGAATGTTAATTAAAGTCAAGCTTAGGCCTTAAATTGGAAGATAAAATGCTTAGGCCGTAAGCTTAGACATTATATCTCTGATTATGATTTACTTGTTTTGGGTGACGAATGTTCATTATTTTTATTATCTTCACTGTATGTAGTGGCTTGTATGTCTCTAGTTAGCTGCTGAAGCATAGTTTTAGCACTATCGAGCCATTTTTATTTATATAATTTCTATCTGAGCTCGGACGACATATGATGCCTACTGAGTACCTCATGTTTTGGTACTCATATTACACGTTTGCATCTCTTTTCTGGTGTAGCTCCTCGTACAAGCTACCCCCGTTGATTCCAGATTTTTCTAGGTCGACACTGTTGGATCGTGATGAGCTCTTAGCATCTAGAGTTTTACTATTTTTTCTCTTTTTGTATTGTCTATGTATTTTGTATTTTGATTAGGAAAATATGATGTATATAGTCCCTTTTTGTACTTAGATGCTTTGTATCAGTGACACTAGGTCCGAGGTTTTGGTTCTTATGTATATTTTTGTTTGGCTTGATCACTTTGGGGGACTTTCTATATATTTTGTATCTTATATACATATCTATGCTATGAAACCCTCATTTTTCTTATTATTACTTCCGCGTAGTTTTATCTTTTAGTGTTTCATCACTTGTACTAATTGACTTTTTGCTTACTTACTGGGGAGTTTATGGTAGGCACTATCATGGCTTGATTTCGGGTTGTGACAGTTTAGCTACAATTTGGGGTTGACATTTGGCTTAGTTACTATTTTGAGAAGTTTAATGTGGGTTGTATCCAGTCAGGCCATTATTATTGCTTCAAAGGTTTGAACTTTTCACTATCGAGTTCTTGGGCAGTACAAATATGCAGGCTTTGGGTTCATTGTTGAAGATGATTCAAGCTTAAGCTCGAAGCAAAAATTAGTGAATGAACACTTTGAGATACTTGAGTTTAATTATTTGAGCTGAAAAGCTACACTAAAGGAGCTTGAAGCTTGAAACAAAGTTTTCAAATTTATTGTTGAAAAGAATATGTACTCAAAATATTAGTGACTAGGGTGTTGTAAATCTGAGTTGGTTTGTTGTTTGCACTATATATTAGAGGTTTTCTTTGGTTAAATCATTTTGAAATGAAAATCCCAATCACCAACGTTGAATCTCTGAAAAAGAAATTTGGTGGACTGAATATGTCATTCACGGTCTAATATTGTTTTAACTTGTGAGCGATTGTTGTTTAAAGTTAAAATCAAGTTCAACTTGTAATTAACTGTACCAAGAAGATCGACATGCTACAACAAAGACATATTATTCACCTAATTTTTCCTCAATTGTTGGATGTTGTTTGGAGGTTATGGATTTTAGTTCTTGTGGGTTTAATTAGTTGCGTGGATCGAGTTAAAAGAGGCGACCAAGTAAATCAGATGATTATAAGTAAAATCAGGAAATTAAGGTTGATTTGGGGAAATCCATCCAATTAAGAGGTATTTTTTAAATGAAAATTTTGATCACAATCTATGGAATCCTTGGAAAACAAATTTGGTGGACTGAATAGTTTATTCACGACCCTGTCATGACCCAGGAGTACCCCCTAGATGTGACACAGTGTACAAGACTCCGAAAAGCCTCATAAAAACCTCTTAGCATATCATAACATAAGATAATAGGAAAATGGTGCGGAAATTTAAAAACTTTAACCATACAATCGAAGTCTTTTATAAAAACAAGCGGAAGTTTACACTTTTGTCTCAAACCATCTATAACCATTGAAACTAAAACTTTGGGACGCAACCCATACAAAAGTCTAAAACATAAAAGAAGGATTTAAAGGACATGGTGGTCAAGCCCTCGAATGCTATGATGACACACCATAAGTTCTCTTCTTGATCTACTGTAACATATCACAATTTGAAATAACTAGGAAGAAGCTAATAGTTGGAAATAGTCATTTTTTGGAATGAATGAAAATATGGAAATTTTGTTAAGTTAGGAAAAAGTGAGTTTTTGGTCAACTTCACGGCCATAACTTCTAGCTCATGATGATTTATAGGTACTTCCAGATATCTTAGGAAAACTCTTGGAATTATCTTTCCAACACCGCTGAGTTTGTGCTATTCCGAGTTCGTATGAGTGAGTTATACCCTTTAGAAGTTGGGTTGTTGGAATAAGGAAAGTCCAATCCGGATTTTGAAAGGGTAGTTTGGCCTTTTCCTTGCCCAATCATTTTATTTCGTTTTTGGTAATTAATTTAGGGTCTAATCAGAATTAGATCAGTTTACGCTTTTACCAAAATACGCTAGGGCTTGGAGAAAAGAGAAAAGAAGAGGAGAAAGGAGAAGAGAAGCAAGATTCGTCAAAATCGTCGAGTTTAGCTTATGGATTTGGTCGGGGGTGATCCCTAAAAGTTATGTGAGATCACATTGCATTGGGTTAGTTTACCCACGCGCCAATCATGATTCAATTTCAATGAAGTTATTAGATTTGAAAGTAAATCTTTGAGTTCTTGAGTGGAGTTTCAGTGTTGATTGGAGTTTTCTTGAGATTGATTCATGTTATTAGTTGTGTTTTTCGAGTAGAATCTGATGTATATTGAGGGTATTGATGATTCTAAGTGTTTGGGGAAAGAACCAATCAAATTTAGAGGGTTTAGAGTTGAAAAACGAAGGAGGAAATTCGTAAAAAAACTGGGTAAAGGGGTTGGGGCGCCGCGCCCCAAAACAATCTCTGAAGTTTGGGTCTAGGGGCTCTGCGCCAGCCAGAGTGCCCCACCCAGCTCTTTGAAGTTTCAAGGCTAGCGCCCTGCGCCTCTCAAAGTGCCAGGGACGCCAGTTCTTCCCATTCGTCCCCCATTTTTTCATACTAGTTCCGTAGTAATGTATCTATGATTTCTAGTTGATTCCAACACTCTTAGGTACATATAAACATCATGAAATCATCCATAAACATGAGATCCAGAACCTTGAATCCATAATCCAATTCAAGGAAAGTTAAGATCAAAGTCAAGAGAAGTTCTTAGAGTTTTCCAAAAGTCTTTTCCAAATGTTTTAACTTTGTTTTAAGACTTAAAGTTCAAGTTGAGTAAAGAGTAAATAGTAAAGTTTGAAGTTCATTTCTTCAAAGTTATATGGGGACTATGTATTCCCAGAGGGTTTAAAATATTTTTCACATTTAAACAAGAATGGAAACCTCGATTTCCAAAAGCCTTCGGGTTAGTTTTCAGAAAAGAGTAATCGTTTTCTAAATGGAGCAAGAGAGGAAACTTTGATTTCCAAGATAGACTTTGAGCTAAGTTTTTAGCACTAATCTCAAATCACAAAAAGAAGTATGTTTCTAATCATAAGAGCTAAGATTATATTTTTGGGAGTAGTATTGAGCATTGATATGGGGGAGAGTTCAGACAACTCACAACCCTCATAAACCATGTAGCCATCATGGTAGAAAATGGTCATACTTTTTAGATGATTCCTTTAGTGCTTTTTAGCATAGACTAGTGGATCCACTTAGTAGTTCATATTCTATACCTTCGGCAAGGTATAGGACGGCCCTGGCAGCGTGAGGCAAAACGCTGTATCATCACAATAGCTCTTACGTGATGGTTAACAGTTAGAGAAACTCTCACAGAAGTAATTGTATTCTTATATACACAGTTTATTATATTTTTTACATATATTTTAGAGTTATATGTATCTTTGCATACACACAGAGTTGACATCATGTTTTAAACAACTTTTCTTTATATTGCACTTGTTTTAAACTGCTTTATATTGAAATGAGTTCAGTTATGTTGAGCCAGGTAAGTTCTTCAGATTCTTGTCAAGCCTATGTTGTGTTTAGCATTCCAACTCGCATACTCGTACATTCAATGTAATGATGCCAATTTGCCTGCATCTTATTATGATGCAGACACAGGTAACTAGGATCGACATCTAGCGCATCGTTGTGAGCACTCCAGAGTAAGTTGGTGAGCCTCCTTGCATTCCAGATGACTCATTTTATTGCTTTTAGTTACTTTGTTAGTTCATTAGAATGTCGTGGGGTTTGTCTCGACATCCATCTCAGTTATTTTAGAGGCTTCATAGACAGTCAAATGTTAGTTCTTTAGTCTTTTAATTGACTTTATCATTTCATATGTTAAGACTTGAGTTGCCATTTTGGCCAAGTTGAATGTTTGACTTTTAAGCATTCTTAGTATTTTGTTATTCAAGTGAGTATAATGCTTTTGGTCATTGTAAATATGCATAGAGTCTTACGCTGAGTTAAGTAAGCCAGGCCAAGGGTTCGCTTGGGGCCCACAATGGTTCTCGAGTGCCAGTCTCTCCCAGGGTGTAGGCTCGGGGCATGACATCTACTATGGACCTAGCCACGAGGATGTAAGTCAACATCGCCAAACCCTACACTTTGGAAAAAATGTAGAAAATATGGGTTAGTACAAAAATGCACTAAGTATGATAACCATGCATAAAAACCTTTAAAACATGCTAAAAAGACATTTTAGTTGAAAAACATACATTTACCAAGTTGAGAATCATCATGCACTTTAGTATAAAAACATAAGTCACAAGCATATTCAATATATAGATCATCATATCATAATGGAAACATACCATAATAAACTCAAAGCATCCTTGTGCAATGCATGAATAAGATCCCATAATCCTACCCACACTAAGGAAAGCTTCTTGAGTAACTATAGTTCATAATTCATATTCTTGTTCATGCTATCATAGCATAAGAGAACCATCTCATGAGTGACCCTAAGTTATACTTGTGCAATGCATAGATAAAGATCCCATAATCCCATCTATACTAAGTACCACTTTTAGGCCACCATAATCATAATTACCATTCTTTGATCTCATCTTTAGTTAATACTTATAGACAAAGAAACCTTCACATTTATTAAATCATATCAAGGAAATCAACTCTTAGCAACAATCCACACTAAGCATACTTCATTACAAATTAGCCTACATATCAACATACTTAGTAGCATCATCATAAGCATATTTCATAAAACATTATAACATTAAAAACACACCATAACTACTCTCAAAGCCTACTTGTGCAATGCATGGATGAAGTCCCATACTCCCACCCACACTTAGTAGTGCATTCTTGAGAAGCCATAGTTCATAATCATTCATTGTGGGGGTAAGCCTTAACCGACATAGACCATGTGAGCAAATCATGGAATCTGGTGTTACCCAGATCGAAAAGGGTGGTTTACTTGCCTAAGGTAGGACCGGTAACATTTAGCTTAGGTGGATCCACTAGCTAATAACCTATGAGGGCACATAATTTATGGGATAAGGAGATTGTTAATAGATATCCCACCTCAACTCACATATGGGCATCCATCTCAAGAGATTGCTACTAGAATCCCCGCCCATCTCAATCAATATCCACTCGGTGCTTGACATTATTCCCCACGGAGTACTTAACATTTTTATTACTTTAGTTCATTATTATGGGAGAAATGGGATAGTAAGATTGCTACTAGATACCCCACCTCAACTCATGTATGGGCATCCATCTCAAGAGATTGTTACTAGAAACCCCGCCTCAACTCACATATGAGTTTCCATCTCTATCAATATCCATCTCAACCCAACATCATTCATAAGATAGCTTATAGATTCAATAGGTGAAAATAACCTTTCACCTAAGAATCCCCATATTGTGAGAAAACCTTTCACAACATGTCATCATCATTCATAAGTGTATAATTGAGAATAGCCTTTCAATCAACACATCATCATTATCATAATCATAGAAACTTCATTCATAAGTGTGTATGTGAGAATAGCCTTTCAACAACACCACCATTACATCATAGTCATAATCACTTTATTCTCAAAGGATTCATAAAGCATGTACATAAACATCATGATCATACATAAATCTCGTAATTTGCCATTCAAGGACCATAGATCACATTCAATCAACACACCTACAATTACTACATTAGGCATAGACAATAACATGATTAAAGCAATCAATTCATAACATTCATAATTCTATATCATTCTATTTGCATCAATCAATACCCACACTTTAAGATCCAATTTGAGAAATTAGGGGAATTCATGGATTCTTGAAGAATTCAACTTAAAATCATATAAAATCATCAATATATCCATAAAAAAACATAATTCAATCATTTAAAATGAATTTGAAAGGAACCCATGAGATTGAAGTCAAACCCTAACTTTTGGGTTTTCTAACTTTGAATTGAGGGGTTTTGAAGGGGCTTTATGGGTGAAGGCTACCCATAGATGAAGAGATACCATACCTTATTGACGATTCACCTTGAATTTGAGGAGAAAATCTTGATTCTTCAACCCTAGCTTCTCCTTTCTTCTTCTTTTTCCTTGGAATTCTAGAGAGAGTTTATTTGGGGAAAGTTGGTTATGGGTTTGGGTTTTGGGATTTTATGAAGTGAATGGGTTAGTTAATGACTTAAAAACTCTTATATAGGTGTATTAAACCAATATAAAACGACCCCACATCAAACTAACCTAAAAAGAAATTACCTAAACTACCCCTTACCTTGGCCGACCTTGGACAGAATTGCAGGCATGACCCATGACCATGACCCACGGACCGTGGGTGGGACCACGGCCCGTCCTGGTTGGGCGTGGTTCGTGGTCTGCAGCCTATTGAGTGGGAGCTTGAGCTACGAAGCTCACCCACGAGGCATGGATGGACCTACGCCTCGTAGGTCCCCATCCGTAGGTCACTTTTTGGGCAGTTTTGGGGTAGACTTTAGGGTCCTCCTCAAGGACCCTTGGTTGGTTCTTGGGGAGTCGTACCTTGACATTTAACCCCTAAACCCTTTATTCTAAGTACGAGAAGCAAATTTTACGACTCTAACACTTACGACAAGCTCTAGTTAAGCTTACTAATTTCCATGGTGTTATAGGCCCAATACTATTTTAACTTGTGGGAGATTGCTGTTTAAAGCTAAAATAAAGTTTAACTGCTGATTAATCGTACGAAGAAGACCAATATGATACACCAAGGGTATATTATCCACCTGAATTTTTCTTATTTGCTAGGTGTTGTTTGAAGGTTAAATTAAGTTAAATTTCTTCAATTCAGTTATGAGTTTAATTTCTTACAAGTTTAATTAGTTTAGTTGAGTTAAAAGAGAAGACTAGGCAAATTAGGTAATTTTAGGTGAAATCAGGTCATTTGGGGGAATCCATCCAATTAAGAGGTATTTTTAATACTTTAATAATGATAGAGATATATTTGACTTTATAATATAACGAAAGACAAAGTTAACCAATAAATGAAGGTAGATGGATATTTTTGGCCCCTTTTCTATTTTGTAAGCCGATGATGCAAATTGATAACTAGTGAAAATTGTCTCAAAAGAAAAAGAAAGACATCTAGTTGTGTTTGGTATGAATGAAAGTGTTATCCTAGAAAATGTTTTCTTGGAAAACAAGTTGATTTCTAACAAGTTGTGAGTGACAAATATTTTCTAGTGTTTGCATAGTGAGTGATTTTTTTTTCTTAAGAGAATATCTTTTATTTAAAGCTAGAGACTAGAAAATACTTTTTAGGAAAATAGTTTCTGACTCGAAAATCAACCTTGATAATCGATCCATGATCCAACTTCGACACTACCTCGACGATCGAAGACCTGATCCCAACTCTCGACCCATGACCCAACACCGACTCCCGATCTAGGACCCAAATGACTCCCGACACAGGCCCGACCCGACTTCTTATCCGAGATCCGACCTCGACATTTGATCAGGACTCGACTTCCAAACCGGGATCTGACAACGACACCGGAACTCGACATTTGACACAAGACTCCCGACGGAGAACTGATCCTCAACTCCCAATCCTGACTCTGACAACGACATCTGACACTAATGATTGATCCGGGACTCTATCCCGACATCCAACTCGAAACTTGAACCCAATACTCGATCCTGATATGAGACCGGACACCCGACGCCCTCCACTCGAACTGGACCCGACTTCTGAACAAAGACCCGACCTCGACTCGTGATTTCTGACTTCCAACCTGAGACCCAACCTCGACATATGATCCTGGACCCGACTTTTGAATATGGATATGATCTGGCCACGACACACAACCCCGACATTCGACACGAGATCCGAACACAACTCCCGACTAGGACTTGACCCAAGACCCAACCACGGTATTAGACCCTGAACCCAACTTTAAAATAGGGATCTAATCCCGACACCCGACCCCGACCCCAACATCTGACACGAGACCCGACCTTGACTCCCGACCTAGGATCCGACTTATGACCCGACTTCTAAATCGAGATCGACCCCAACTCCCGATTTAGGACATAAATTTCAAAGTGGGGCCTAACCACGAGACCCGACTTTTGAACCATGATCTGATTCCGACACGACCTCATCGATCGATTTGGGACCCAAACCCGAATCCGACATTTGACTTGGGACTCAACCTCAACTCTCAATATGAAATCCAACTTCAACACTTGACACGAAACCCATCCTGACACCTGATTTGGGACCCAACCCTGAAACCCTACCCGAAATTTGACCCCAATTTTTGACTCAGGACTCTACATCCAAAATGGGATCTGACCTGGGACCTAGGAGTTGGGTCTCGAGTTGGGGTTGGGAGTCGGACTCCAAATCAAGAATCATGAGTTGAATCTCGGATTAGTATCGGGAATCGATACTCGAGACTTGAATTAGGATTGAAAGTTGAGGTGTAAGTTTGAAAAAAAAGTTTTCTTATATTTTGGAGACAAGTCACTTTCATTAAATTTGAGGTAAACAAGTTAATTTGGAAAACATTTAACAACAACCAAATATAAAAAAATTGGAAATTTTCCTTGGTCCCAAACACGCAAGGTACTCTGTTTTTCCCAAACTAACTGGATCCTTTTTTTAACCATAGTCTTCAACCTGCTGGTCCAAAATCAAACGATTGAGGTCCTACTTGCAACTATACTAGTCATTTCCCCTCCTTACCCGCCCACTGGCACTGACTGGCTCCTTCCTTTTGCAGAGTGCAGATCCACCTAAGCATTCATTCATTCAGCCAGCGCTTTCTCTCTCTCACTCCATGCATTTGATCCAAAAACGGTAAAGCAATTCTTCACAATCAACAGTTATTACTCTTCAGATCTACACACATTCTCGTATAGATCACACCCATAACTGAAAAAGATGGATTCAAAGCCTTCCCCATCATCGGGAAGGTACGAAAATAACAAGAAACCATATTTGTCGAAATCAGTATCCGATGCTAATAGCCATAACCAAAGCTTAGCATCAATTCTTAACAACCCACATGCTGGAAAATCAGATGGATGGTGGTGGCCATCAAATTCCTCATCCCTTCCCGTCGTTCCTGAATTCACCCCACTAAACCCACTTCCAAAACCCGGATCTGATATTGCCAGAACCGATTTTCTCCCTTACATTACATCCTTTTCCGACCCTTTTGCTCGTTTTCACGATATCCAACAGCACAGTAAATCCAGCCTCCTCGACGATCAAAATGGTGAAAATGCCCTTGTCGCATGTCTTCGAGAAGTGCCCTCTTTGTACTTCAAAGAAGATTTTCAGTTAGAGGATGGTGCCACCTTTAAAGCTGCCTGCCCATTTAGGACTACGGCGGAGAATTTGGTTATGCAAGAAAAGTTGTCACAGTATTTGGATGTAGTGGAGCTGCATTTGGTGAGGGAGATCTCTTTGCGTTCAAGCTCGTTTTTTGAGGCACAAGGGCAACTGGAGGATCTGAATACAAAGATAGTTGAAGGGTGTAAGAGGATCAGGGAATTGAAAGAGACAATAAGGCTACTGGATACTAATTTGGTGGGGCCTGCAAGAAAGTTGCAGGAGCTGAATGTAAAGAGGAGTGATTTGGTTGCTCTTCAGAACAAGCTGAAGCTCATTATATACGTTAAGCAAGCTTTGTCAACTCTCAATTTGGTATGTTTGGTTCCGGAACATCTTTAGTTCTATATCTGTTTCTTAATTCTGCCAACAATCTGCACTTATGCTTACATTATGGATAATGCCACTAACAATTATCTAGAGAATAGATGAAGTCGGAGAAATTTCATGGAGACTATGTGAAAATGATAGTGGATAAACAGTTTTTATGATCTTCTTTGATAGAAGAAAGAAGTTGTACTTATTGGAGGAAACCCTCTTTTATGATGTTGTTAGAATAGTGTTAGTGATATGTACTCTCTAGTTGACAGTTTTTGAAAAAATAGATTTATGATAGATGTATGAAAACAGAGGATTGACAATTTCTTCTTAGGTGTAGCTTAAGGATAGGTTATAAAATTATGACAATAAAACTCATTATCTTTTAGAAATCTTGTTTTTTTCTTTGTGGCAACTTGAATCTCAATGGTGATTTGGTAGGTCCTGGTAGTTCAACTTAAGGTTAGAAATGAAAGAGTGAGTAGAGGCCGTGATAAAAAATAAAAGAGTGAGAAAGAGGCCCTGTTAAAAATTAAAAGAGTGAGAAGAGGCTCTGATATAAAAAATAATAAAAGTGAGTAGAGGTCTTCCATGAAAGAAAGGTAAGAACAAAGTAGTTACAATAAAAAGGCGAGCAAAGAGAAAACCTCTTAAAAATACAATCTTGCACTTAGAAATTGACCCTATGACGCACTAAAGCAAAGTGACAATCAAATGGAAGAATACATGGAACTTTCTTAGTGTCCTGTCAACATTAACTTCAGTAATATTAAAGCTTTTGGTGGAGATGCCAAACATAGATGCATATAAGATTATAATTGTTTTGATATTGGAGAAATCCCCTGTGACTTCTGCCCGTCTTTAGTTGGCGCAAAGGTTTGAAATTTCGAGGAGTATGACCTCGCCACTCTACCTTCCTCCCAACTTAAATACTAGCACGCAATAGGGATCGAATCCATAAATGTGCCCTAATCCACATATCACGTGCTGTGTTCTTACTACTAAACCAAAGCCTCGGGACATTTTTTTTTGGATTATAATTAGGGGATTAAAAATGTAACTTGTTTCTTGTTTTTGGGTGGGTCTTCCATGGAAGAGAAGTAAAGATGAAAAACCCAGGTTAATCTCTACATGGCTTACACCCAAAGTTAGGGATGAGGATAAGGAAGCAAAAGTGTATACCAACATGATTGAGAGAGAGGAGTAAAGACTTGAATGGGTCAAGTGTAAAACTTCTCCCGACAAGTTTTTGGGAGGAGATAGTGATATAGAATTAAATAGATTGTTTTTAGATATCTACTATGTTGGAATTGCAAGAATTGGCAAAGCTGGAGGAAATTTCATGGAGCCCAAGATCCAATTTCTTGTGGATAAAGGCTGGTGATAAAAATATAAAGTTCTTTCACAAGATTGCAAATGCTTATAGAAGATGCAATAAATTGAGAACCCAAAAGTTTGGGGAACTGGTGGAAGACCAGGAGGAGATCAAAGGGAAAGCGTCACTTTTTACAACAATTTGTACATGGAGTATGAGAAGTGGAGGCAAACCTACTACTCAGATTGTTCCAGCATATCTGAAGAGGACATTGAGTGCTACAATGACTTTCTTTGTGGAAGAGGTCGAGAAAACCAATTGAAGTTGTGAAGGAGAAAGGCTTCGGTCTAGATGGATAGAACATGGCCTTGAGAAATAAATAACATTAGAAGCTTAGGGTGTAAAGTTCATTAGCCATTGAGAAATAAATAACATTTCATGAAACAATATATAAAGTATTAACATTATTTATAAAAATTAATATATTTAATTATAAACTTTATGTATATAATTTATTGCTTTGGTTCGGCTTTTTCTTCGGGTCGTTTTTAATAAAGTCATACCAAATCAAATACTATCGTTTCAAAAAAAAATTAAAACTAAGTCAAACCAAAATAAAATTTGGTTTATTTAATTGGTTTGGTTCAGTTTACGTTTGGATCAGTATTTAACCAAACCAAGAACACTCCTAACAACATGTACAACTCGTAAATGAATCTACTAGTCCACTGCATCCAAGATGGAGCATGGTACAATTGAAAATCTTGCCACAAAATTCTCGATCATATTATCTCAAGAAGAGATTGTTTTGTTATTGCTATCACTTGGTTAGTGATAAAGAGATCATGTTTAACACAAGAAGTTCTCAGAAGAGTAAAGAGAGCATGTTTTACAAATTTCCTATCACCTCTACTATTTGATCTACATCCACTATACATAATTGTTTACACCAAAAAAGTAAAGATACTAAGCAATTCCATTTTCCTTTGTGAATGGAATTGGATCGATCTTCAAAACATCTTCCATTCCTTCCATTCCTTTCTCTCCACACAGACCACCATATACATGATGGTATCAATTCCCACCATTTCTTTTGAGTCTTGCTTCCCCTTCTTCTGCTCCAACAACTGAATAGATTAGCTGTGCTCTGGTACGGCCCAACTTTGACTGGTGATGTTGAGAAAAAGTTCCTACAGCGGTGCTGTGAACTTACAATGTAGGCATAGGTGACTCTTTGTTTCCCCAGTTAGATTACATAGAAAACATCTTGGTACTAGTGTCCTTCCTTTCTTCTGAAGGACTCCTTGGGATAGGCATGCTTTTCTAATTACTAACCAGGTGAAGCATTGCACTTTTGTGGGAATTAAACCTCTCCAAATATTCTTCCTTTGATATTGAGCACTTCTAGATCTCCCATGTCTCCCTACCTCTTATAGGCACAGTTAACTGTGAACTTGCCCTCCTTGTTGTGTTTCCAGATGACCCTGTCTGTTGCATTTGCGTCAAGGCTAGTACCCCCCAATTTTTCCAGTAATGAGGCCACTCTCTCTATTTCCCAACCATTCAAAAGTCTTCTTAAGGATAAGTTCCATCCTTGTGTACCAGCAATCACATACCTTGGCATCAGGATTGCTGCAAATGGAGAAGAGGTTCGGAAATGATTCACTCAAAGGGGTTTGATTAATCCAACCATCTCTCCAAAATTTTAAGTTGTTGCCACTTCCCACTTTTAGAATCAGATTTTCTTCCATAAAGCTCCATAATGCTCTTATTTTATGTTATGTTGGAATTTGAAATAAGAGTAATATGTTAATATTTTTTTTTTTTTTGAATTTATGGTTTATTTTGAGTTCCAATTTATTTCCTTTAGTAGTATGGACATGCTATTTCACATTACATGCCATTCATTTTTCAGTTAGAATTGATAGATTATTTTTTTGGTCAAACATTTGAATAATTTTATGAAATTATATTTATAACATTGATCTTTTTGTCCAACATCATGCAATCTATGATGTTCTTACAAAATGTTTGCTTTTTAGTTTTATAAATCTATTAAATTCATATATATTAATTTGAAAAATATATATTTATTAAATAACATATTTTCAAGAGACAATATGTAACTTAAATACCTAGTTTAATTTCATTTATGAAGGCACATATTTGTCTATTATTAAATTTTATTTTATAAATTTAATTTGTATAATTGCCCTTGTGAAACCAAATATTACACTTGTTATTACATTATGCAAACAAACAGGTTGTCGTAATTACTATATTGTGTAATTACTAGGCTGTGTAATCACTACCCTAGTAATTACACCAATTTCAATTACCTGGGTTTTCCAAACAAACCCTAAAATGTCCCTACACCAGCCCTATCCCCAATATTATTCTCTTTGACCTTGAATGAGATATTTTTCAAAAAATAATCCTATCCCTTCATGATATTTCTCTACAAACCACAACCTAAAGGCAAAATGATCTCTCTAGTTCTCCACCACTCTTCCGCAATGCCATATTTATCAACTATCACCCCCATCCGCTAAGCTTGTACCTCCACCCCAAACCTCCAAAGCCATTTGCCCAATAAAGCTTTATTAAAGACCTTTAAATCTTTAATTCCAAGGCCTCCCCATTTTTTAGGGGACCTATGTATAAAAGATGATTTCTACAGTTGATGATCTCCACGGTCGAAATTTTTGGCTTATCAATGCTATCCACATGGATTTTTCTCTTCACATAAGGTTCTTAGACAAGAGGGCTATGACTGATCAAGTGCTCTATTTAAGAATTATACTGTCGGTTTTTGAGTTGGTTTCTGGGCTGCATGTGAACTTCTAACAGAATCATCTCTTCCCTATAAACGAGGTCCTAATCTTCAGTTCCTTGCTGATATTTTAGGTTGTGTGGCATCAGTTCTCTTCCTACTACATACCTTGGCCTTCCTTTGGGTGCTTAAGGCAAGCTCTATTGCAATCTGGAAGGGAATGGAAAAAATGCGAGAGGAAGTTGTTGGCTACTTGGCTTGGAAGAGACAATACTTGTCTCTTAGGAGTCGTTTGGTAGGATGTATTAATTAAAGTAGTCCTTGGACTAAAATTTAATCCATCCAATACAATGTTTGGTAGCACATTTCAACTCAAACCCACCTAATACATGGATAACTTAATACACCATATGTGGTCTTATCTAATACCAAGGATACCTAGGGATTACTAATACCATGTTTAATAAGCCTTGGATAAGGCAACAAAATGACTGAACTGCCCCTCAATTTCTTTATACACTCTTCAGAATTGGTAAAGAAACACAGGATGGACCATGTGAATTGTTTTCCAGCCTCCTCTTTTTTTAGCCTCCTCTTGATATCATGTGTTAGTTCCATTGGTTTTGAATTAAATATGAAATTCGACATGCCAAAATGGTGGTATCTGCAACCTTTTGACAATACCAGTAATTCAACTAATTTAAGCGAGCCTGAGTCGTCTGGCCTTCTGCATTTGCTCATTGCACTTATCTTGTATGGTTATTTAATTCCCAGATCCCTCTATAACAATTCATTTCTCGAAATAGTCATATTTGAGGGGATAGGATAATGTGATGAGTAATATTGGCCAATGGAATGCACTGAAGCTCACCAACGGAATGAACATGAAAATATGTCAAAATGCTATACATAAAATAAAAAATCACATGATAATTCAAGGGTATAATTGGAAATAAGCTTCATGTAGAGTCTTAAACCACACACAAGATTAGGTTGGAAATAATGAACCAAACACTTGATAAAAACAGATAAGTTCTGGTGGCATTCAAGACTTCAAATGGCCTTGGAAGCAAATCTGGAGGATCAAAGTGCCACACAAAGTGGCATGCTTTACATGGCTACTAGCCAATGAAGCAGTTTTGACATTGGATAATGTGGCCAATTAAGGAATCTCTCTATGCAACAGATGTTCCTTATGTGGTAAGGCTAATGAGACAGTGAGACATCTCTTTTTACATTGCAACTTTACTGAGCAGTTGTGGCAGATTTTCCTTAATCTCAGAGGCATATCTTGGTGTATGCCTAGCAAGATTGATGAGACTCTGTTCAGTTGGGAGATGGTGGAGTTGGGGCTACAAACAGAGAAAGATGGAGGATGATCCCTGCTAGTACTTGGTGGACTATATGGAGGGAGAGAAACGAGAGATGTTTTGAGAATAGGAACAACAACTTGTAGGAAGTAAAGCTTAAGTGTATTTTGTTGTTCTGCTTTTGGTGTACAAATGTCTACTCCAATGAAACTGAGTCAATCATAGATGTTTTAGGATCCATTTAGATTTGGTTCAGTTTTTGGATAGATTATACTTCCTTTCTGCTTTTGTAAATATGGTTTTTCAGTACTACCTAAGTACTAAATGAAATACAAATGTTACTAGTTTCAAAAAAATAATAATCCCTGCATTACTAATCCCTACATTGCTAATCCCTGCATTGCTAATCCCTGCATTACTAATCCCTGCATTACTAATCCCTGCATTATCACTCTTTCTACCAAATGACCCCTTAGCGTCGTGTTTTTTTTTTTTGGTTGAGAAGTTAACATCTCTATTATCAACAACGGAAGCTACACCAGAGGTGTACTTTCAGTATTAGTTACAAGTAGTAGCTAAAGGAAGCAAAACCTACCACCTAACCTCTTGAACAACCTAAGATACTAGAAATGTTCTCTGCCTCTTTGGGAAATTCATGAATACACCAAAAATAGATAAAACACTAAACAATTCATTTTCAGTTTCTGGAAAGTGTTACTCTTATCTTCATAACATCTCTGGTTTCTCTCCTTCCATATTGACCACCAGATACAAGCTGGGACAATCTTCCATCTGTTCCAGCAAGCCAGAACTTCTGATGTTCCTTGGCATGGTCCGTCTGAGCCCTCTCAACTTGATGTAGAACTGCCAAACCTGTTCTGTCACTTTACAGTGTAAGAAAAGTTGAATATGGTCTCAGCTTCAGATTCACAAAAAAAAAACATTTGGAACATAGATGAAGACCCTTTTCATCAGTTTGTCTTATGTTAATACAGCTTGCCTGGCCATCAACCAGAGAAAACATGCCACCTTGTAAGGGATCTTAACTTTCCAGATCATCTTCCAAGGGCAGGAACCAACTTGAGGACTTGTTTTGCTGTTGCATCTAAAGGCAGATTTGACTGAGAATCTCCCCTACTTGTCCTTCAGCCACACTAATCTCGCTACCTTGGTAGAAAATTCCTTGAACTGTTCAATGTTATGTTAGAAGTCTATCAACCTTTCCATTTCCCAGTCATTGAACATTCTCGTAAAATTGAGCTTTGATCCTTGATTATCTCTGACTTCCAGTATTATTGCTCCCTGTTGTTGATTCAGAAGGTATATTTGAGGGAATACAATCTTCTAAGGTTTATGACCAATCCACATCACTCCAAAAGGCAATGAAACAAAGGAGCAAACATATATCTTATTTGTGTGATGCTTTGATAGCTAGATTATTTTGGGACTTTTGGACTTCTGTTAAAAAGTGCTGATGTATTGTATATCAAACATGGAGTTGTATTGTACTTCCTGAGATTAGTTCATAAGTAGCTGCTAATAGGTGTTGTTCCCTCTTTTCACTTTTTGGTTTGTGTGAACGAACGTTTGCAAAGGAAGGAAAGAACGTGTGAAGGAAAGGTGAATATCGTATACACAGAGCATTGAATTTAGGTACAACTTAGTAGAAGAATGAGAACCGTGGTTCTGCGAAGGAAGCAGGATGTTCACTGGGATAAAAAGATTCTAATGTATTCAAAGTGGAAAAAACCGATTGCTATGTTTGTTCCTTGAGCGGTTAACTGAGGAGGTTCTATTGGCCAACTAAACGTATGTGTGTTGGGTCTTGAATAAAAGGTAAAAAAGAACTCAGGAGACCTGGATGAAGAAGGAAATGTTGGAACAGGGGTATCATTTTATCTCTCACATGCCTGAAACATATATAAATCCTGAATTCTTTAGTTCGGGCCTGCAGGAAGAGCATACGGGAACCCGACGTGCCTTAACACACCGCAACCACTAGTTTGACTCCTTGTGTCAATTACGAGAAGAGGGTTTTCTTAAGCCAAGTGAAAATTCACTATAGGTATTCCATTTGGATGGTTTAGTGCGAGGTTGAAGATTTTATCTGTATCTCACTCCTCGTATCATTCAAAATTTTAAGATATTTACCCTTATGTTTTCATGCTTGCATGGACAAGCAATGGTCATCTTTTACCAGGTCGCCATGTGACAGCCATTTGAATTTTTGCTTTTTGGTAATTTTAATGTTTTTTGGCATGAGAAATTTGGGATGCTACTCCATTTGTCTATTGACATCATAACAGAGGAGTGATTACTACCAAGTATTCTTCTATTCTGATTTTCATGTTTTGGTGTGTGATTTGCCTTTTTATTACAGTATTTTGAATCCTTGTATGAAGAACAAGGACAGGTTGTACTTCTGGATGTGTAATTATGGATTTCAGCACAACCTTTGGTTGATGAATACACTGTTACCTTTCTCAATATTAATCCGAGTTAGCTCTTCATCTGTGTTCAGACTTATCCTTGATTTTCATGTTTTGTGTGTGATTTGCCTTTTTATTACAGTATTTAGAATCCTTGTAAGAAGAACAAGGACAGGTTGTACTTCTGGATATGTAATTATGGATTTCAGCACAACGTTTGGGTTGATGAATACACTGTTACCTTTCTCAATATTAATCCGAGTTAGCTCTTCATCTTTGTTCAGACTTATCCTTAAGCTATTGAAAGTGATATTTTCAACTTCATGGTATTTATCTAACAGCTATTTTATACAGCTAGTTGCGTCTGCAGATTGTGCTGGAGCTTTAGATGTTACAGATGACTTGCAACATTTATTGGTATGTGAATTCGTGTTCAATTCCATTCTTAGCCTTTTCTATATATTGACTATCTCACTCTAGATTCTTCTTGGATTTCATTGAGGTTGTACCTTTTCTCTCTCTCAATCTCTTTCTATCCTTTCGAAGCAGCAATACATCAAACTTCGGAAATCCGTTCAGTTTATGATGCTTTGATTTTTATTGTTGGCTTAAATTGCTAAATTACATAAAAAATTAGAGAAAATTACAGCCCAATACCTTTGAGCCACCATCTAGTTTTAGGGCTGGGCATTCGGTATTTCGGTTCGGTTTCGGGTTTTTTTTTCGGTTTTTTCGGTTTTCGGTTCTTGTACAACGTGTACCGAACACCGAACCGAAATAATTCGGTTCGGTTCGGTTTTTATTATTTCGGTTCGGTTTTTGTTATTTCGGTTCGGTTTTTGTTAATTCGGTTTTTTTGTTATGGGCCTGCTTAGTGGGCTTTTTAAAATTTTATAATTTTTTTGTTTATTTTATTAATGTTTATTTCTTTTTGCTTATTTTACTCTGTTTTTCAAATTATTGTATGATTCAAAATAATAAATTGTCGTTAACATTGAAATTTAGCCTTGTTATAACATTGAAATTTACCGGTCGTTGTTGTGTTGCGGCTGCCTGCTGGTCGATTGGCGGCTGCTAGTCACCGGAACGGTCGACGCTGCTATAGTCTGTAGATGACTAGACGTGGGAAGTGGGAACGGTAATTTTTGCCTTTTAGGAAGTGGGTTTGTAAAGTTGAAATGTTTGAAAAGACAAACTTTTGTTTTTAATTTTAAATTATAATATTTATTTTTTAATATTAATAATTAATATAATATTAATATATATTATAATATAATATATTTCGGTAAACCGAAAAACCGAAATACCGAATTACACAAAAATCACATACCGAAAACCGAACCGAAATACCGAAAAATACAAAACCATATACCGAATACCGAACCGAAAACCGAAATACCGAAACCGAATTACCAAAATAATTCGGTTCGGTTCGGTTTTTCGGTTTTTCGGTGTTTATGCCCACCCCTATCTAGTTTACAAATTATGTTCACAGTGTATAGGTAGTGTATACTTTATACTAATATACATACCTCTACATATAATATACATCCGTATTCACCCACATACATATAATATACGTACATATACACACGTTATACAACCGAGTGTATATGTAGTGTATACTTCGGCCCTGTTCGGTAAACTAGATGGTCTAATGGTATATATTGGTAACTATCACTAAAATTTATCTATGGATTTTGAACATTGCAAATGCTTATGATGGAAGATGTTCTAACTGTCAAATGATTTACTTCTTGATAGGATGGAGATGAACTGGCTGGTCTACATTGCTTTCGACACCTTCGTGATGAATTAGCTACTTCAATTGATTCTATCAATAGGTTAGTCTATTCGAGTTAGATTGTTAATCAATTTCTTGGATTTTCTGACTTCATTTTATTATGGTTTTTGCAATTTTTCTAAGAAAAGTTGCATCTTCCATTGTAAAATTTGGTGCATTTATCTCTTGATATGTTCTTATTGAGGTGCTTGTGCTTCCAAGATAGGATTCAATAGTTTATCCAACAAATAAACTAAGTTCAGGATATAACCATCCTTTGCATAATTAATTTGCCCATCTGTTTCTATTCAGAATTGAAAGTTGTACCTACTGCTTCTTTATTTCTTGTTTTCCCAAGCACTTGGTGAGCGGATCTATTATGCTAGTATTCCCTTGAATCACCTTTTGGCATACTTTTCCTTGTAAAAAAGGTACAATATATCATTCTTTAGAATTGTCACTTACCAGATTCAATCTTGTAGCATTCTTTCAGCAGAATTTTTGCGTATAACCATACAAGAAACTGGCAACATGGATGCGGCAATTACATCAAAATTTAAAGCACGGGCAACCATTGCAATTAATGGAGAAGGCCATGAAGTAAGGGCTAACTTGTATATTTTGTATTTTGATGTTATTGCTGCAGATTATTTTCGTTCTGTATGTTAGACTGGAAAGCTTGTCTCACTTTTGTTAAAGATACAGTACCCAGTAGTTTGCATAAAGAACAGGTGTTTTGAGTCTTTATAAAACTCTAGTCGGAAGATGAAGGAATCCTACACAGCGGCTGTTCAAAACGTGCTACATGCTTGATTCTAATTGTAGTTTATATATTTTCTGTTTTTCAATAATCCAAATAAGTGGGGGTAGATGGGAGCGGAGGGTTTACATGTGTCCTCTTTATATCATCCTGAATTTCAATATATCGGTCGATAAGAAAGTTGTGGTATTAATGCCTACTATAGCAATGCTCTCCACTGCTGTGCCTTACTGCCTTAGGCAACTTGCAACAGATCAAACTAAATTGATTTTGAAATATTGCAGGCTAAATTGGATGAAGAAGAAACCTCAAATTTCCGTGACCGGCTTCTTCCATTTGTTATTGGATTACTTAGAACTGTGAGTTTTCTCTCTGGTTAATCTGTGGCATCATTGCTTATCTGTGTTATTGAAGTTTTGGGTTGATCTCAATTTCCTCGAGGTGATGACTATTCAGTGTCATATCATGATCTAGGTGACTAGGTCATTGTTCAGTGTCTTCCGACGACTCACACATGCCACTTCAATTTATACTCCCTTAGAATCTCGGGTAATTTTGATGAAGCAAAAATGTGTGTAGAAATCTGGATGATATCATATTGAGAAGTGTTAAATTGTTACTCTAGCATGTTAGGTGAAGTATCGAGTTATGTAGGTCATAAGGTAAAAGGTAGGAATCAGATGCGAAGGAGCTCTGAACATAAAGAATAACATAGAGGATATTAGAAACGGTGAAAGCCTCTGGATAGATGGAGATTAAAGTTGGAATCTGCCAAACTCTTAATCTTTTGTTGTTAAAACATAACTGTTTTAAATGGAGCATACAACAATGTACAACTGCTAGACTAAAAGATGGAGATGGGTTTATTAGTTCGACGAGTATAAGTGAAGATTAATTTTATTTAGTTACCAAATTAGAAGTAGGTTGGCATAAGAAGGAAGGGGCTGAAAACTGCCTAGGATGATATAGTGGATAGAGGTTATGTAAACCTTTCGTCCCCATTCGTTCCATAGTTTTCTCCCTGTCTTTGTGTGTTTGTATGATTACTTATCGTCAACTAGGCTCATTATCATGAGAGCCATCAAGTTTCATTATATGTGAACTAGAAAATATTATACTCTGGTCTTCTTTAATGGGTATAATTTATGGATCTATTTTCCTAAAGAAGCAGTGGAGGTCTGGTGCTCAAGGATAGCTGGTAAACCCATCAAGAAAATCTGGAATACAATTCCAGCACGTATTTTCTGTGTAGTATGGAAAGAAAGGAACAACAGATATTTTAATGGTTTATCAACTTCAAATTTCAGTACTCAAGTCTAAATGTATTCTACTCTATAGTTGGTGCAAGCTCTCCCCTGTAAATTCCCCTGAACACTTTTTGGATTTTGTTAGCTCCCTGGAACTTTAACTAGTGCGTTTTGGAGCTAACTTATATCTTCGGTAATTCTGCATCCTCTTGATGCCATCATAGGAATTTCTTATTTCATCAAATAATAAATAACTTATTGATCTATTTTCATGAATGTTTTTGAGCATTTGGAGTTTTACACAGAAATTTTTGTACGAGCATTTTCATGTTTGAATTTTATAAATTCCAGGCAAAACTCCCTGCTGTGTTGAGAATATATCGTGACACTCTTACAGCTGACATGAAAACAGCCATTAAAACAGCAGTTGAAGAGCTGCTTCGTGTTCTGGTTGCTCAACCTTCGGATTCAGATTTTGTTGCTGGAGAGCGAGTAGCTGATACAGATGGTGGGTTAACAATTTAATATATCACAGCTACTTGACTTTGACGAGAAGAGCTTGATAGAAAAGTAAATTTTTTCAACTATATTGTGCGGATCCTCTAAAGATGCGTCCCACCCGTGTAAGATCCTCCAAAAATGCACTTTTTTGTGAAGGACCCGACATGATCTTGTGGCAATTTCGGAGTATTCGAGAAACATAGATTTTCAATAGGAAAAGGGTTTATTTCCTTTTTCTTTTAATTAGAAATCAAATGGTGCTAATGAGGCTGATTCATTTTGGTCTGCACAGTTAGGGGAAGGGGGGATTGATGCTTTGGTTTTTGATTTCATGTATCTTCTGACTTAGGTGGGAGCTCATCTCTTGCCAGTAGATTGAGAAGCCTGGCACCAGAAAGTTTTGTTCAACTTTTGAAGGCAATTTTCATGATAGTGCAGGTAATGTGTACTTGCCATACCTTTCTCTGTTTATTTCGATTTGTGCTTGAATCAGGTGATGTTGCTTTTCTTTTTACACTTTTTGACATATAAAGGAACTCCTTTAGTTATTGTGGAACAAACCCACCAATCAAGCATATAAAGTTCATTTTCATGCAATATATATTCTTAAAAGGATTCTATTGCAATGTTAATAAGATCCCTAGACCCTTTGGATCAATGCTTGAGTTGTTAATTTGTTCTAACCAATGATAAGTACCTGAGATCCTCATCTGGTTCAGACTCTTAATTTGTACTCCCTCTGTCCCAATTTATATGACTTACTTTCCTTTTTAGTCAGTCCCAAAAAGAATGACACATTTCTATTTTAAGTAACAATTTGCCTATAAAATGTCTTTTTTACCCTTAATGAAATGATTTACAACCACACAAATTTCTATCATTCATTTTGGACCACACGCTTTAAGTCTTTCCATTTTTCTTAAAGTTTGTGCCAAATCAAAGTACATCATATAAAATGGGACGGAGGGAGTAGTTGATTTGGTGGTTGATGGTTGCTTATATTGATTTCTGGATAAGTTGAACTGTGTGAGTTAGAATTTCTCTGCTTTATAGGCCAAATGCATATCTTATTGCGTCTAGTATTGATTATGATGTTTTAAAGTTGTTACAATTTAACTTTCTGAGTTTTCTTCTTACAACTTCATTTCTTGGGGCATGAATATGATCCCCTTTAAGGTGTGTAGTTATCTTGAAAATGTCTTGAAAGAAACAACTAGTGCCATCTATAAGTAGAAGTCTTTTCGACAATGACTCACTTCATCATAGTCCAACCAACTATTCTGTACTCTTTTTGTCAGGTACCACTATCACCTCACCCCTCACTACCTCTTCACTACCATCATAGCTGCCAAAATTTACTATAGCTTGAATTTGAACTAAAGACCTAAATGATTAAGATAGTTGTTCCTGTAAAACATTTCATTTCAAAGATATTTTCTCTTAAAGCTGTTGTACACCCAACCGAAGGACCCTAACTTTGCAGGGGATTCTTTGGTTGGTGTTTACGAATTGGTAATTATACCCTTACTTCCCAAACTAGATTGCTTTACCAATCTAGTTTTTGCCCTTTTTTTCTTTCTTTTTGTTATTTAATTTTGGTATGATGTAACTTGATATTTTTCTTTTAGTGAATGCAGGCGCACTTAGTCCAGGCTTCTGAAGTTAAAAAAACAATTGAGTGGATTATCTGCCATCTTGATGATCATTATGCTGCTGACTCAGTTGCTGCTGCAATTGCACTTGGAGCAGCAGCTGCAGAGACTGCTAGTGAAAGTGATGGTCAGATCACCACCTTTTCACAATTTTCTCCCCCAAGCAACTTTTCCAGGGTTTTTTCAATTCAGGAGAAGGGAAATGATGCAACAACCATGTCAAATTTGTCGAGAAATTTCAGGTTTATGTACATTCATTTGCTGTTATTCTTAGATGTTTGTGCTATTATGTTTTTATTTTTGGAACCTGTAGTGAGGGAAAATCAACTTCTTGTTGTGTATTTGCTTGTTGAAAATATGTCCTTCAAACTGTGGGTATTCATATACATTTATTTGATAGATAATTACACATTTGGTCATCCTGTCATTGAAAAATTTCAAAATTGGTTCTCATAATATCCCAGTGGCATATGTAACTCCAAATTAATTTAATGTGCCTTTTGGTCTCCAAAAGAATTAATAAATTAGTGGATTTTTCGCTTCTAAACCATGCATCATCCTTGTGTTATGCTAGTGCAGGTTATTTTGGTGGGTTTTGTTTTATAGTTTAAGAAAGACAGAATTTCAAATATCATAACAATATAGTGTATTCTCTCCAAAAAAAGATTGAGTAAAAAGAAATAAAAATTTCCTTAAAATTGCTCTTGGCAATCACATAGTCCAGTCCAATCATTAAGAATCCATTACATTTGTAGTGGAGGTCAACAACAACACATTTCTTTCAATAAAAAGTTTAATGTGTGTAGTCGGCCTTCATGAGGACTAAACTGAACTTTGGCCTGATAAACCAAGACCACAATTACCCATTTCCTATCTGTATGACAGAATTTTCCTTTAAGGACATCCAAATGGTTGACACATATATACAAGTAAGGATACCATATCCATTTTATTAAAAAAGATTACTCGATCCATCTACTGATTGCAGAAATTCAAATTCATTTACACAAAGATGTAATGTTATTACAATGACTAATCAGCTTCTGCTTCAATGATCCTTCCACTCTTATCGGTTTAATTTTACTCTAAGTTACTTCATTTAACCTATAGTCTAGTGAACCATGTCATTTAAGATTGGAAGGAAATATACCATATTTCTTTTTCCAAAGTTGTTCTCATACTTTGTTCCTAGCATTCTATGTTGGTGGAAGCACATACCTCATCTGGAAAGCATGTTAACTGGCTGATGAAATTTTCTTGGCAGTTCTTTTTCTTTCTTCCTTTTGTATTTGTTCTTTTTCCTTATTTAGCGGGTTTCTGTTGGGAATGTTCCAATCCGGACTACAAAAGATTTTATTTGATTTACCCTTCGGGATGGCCCAGTGGTTTGGGCTTGGGACTTCTATGTTGGAGGTCTCAAGTTCAAAACCCCTTGCCAGCGAAAGCAAGGGTGGGTTGAGCTCGTCTAACTGGGCTTGCCTAGTGCGGGTTACCTCACCTATGTGGTTTGCGAGCTATTGCATAGGAGCGGGGGTTTTACCCTGTTCGCACCCAAAGGGTAGCGGCTGCGGGTTTCCCTTGTCATAAAAAAAGATTTTATTTGATTTGGTTCTATTACTAGTATTTAGGGCATTGAATGAGTCGAGTTTTTTTCACCCAAGGGTGTGACCCTGGGTCAATGAAGTGGGTTGAAAACTATGAGGTCTCAAATTCAAATTCCAACAAAGCCAAAAACACTAGTGCAATTTCTTTTTATCTGTACAAGCTTGGTAGACAAGGTTATTTGGTACCTGTGCTGGTGGAAAGTAGCCCATGTAATTAGTCAAGATGCGGGCAAGCTGGCCCGAACAACATTTATTGAAAAAAATGAGTCAGAGTTGTTTGCAAAACAAATTTCAAATTCACTTGTATTACCTTGAGTGATTATTTAGCTCTTAAAATCAATCATGAATAAGAAATGGAGCTTAACCTTATAATGCTACTTGGGTATAGCAATAACAAACTAATTATGCGGATATACTATATTTTATTGAATTTTATAATATATTTTTGAACATTAAGCTTGAAATTTTCTTTTTGATGTGATTTTTATTGATTTTCAGCTTATCTTACTTAGTTGAGTAGCTTGGTGGAAAGTAGTTATAAGAGTATATCTAAGGTGCTTTCCAATAAACTAAAAAGGTTTAAATGTGACAGTATCTACTTCACAGAATGCTTTTGTGAAAGAAAGACAAATCCTAGATGTAGCTTTTGTGACAAATGAAGTGGTTGATTTGAGAAGAAAGCAAGGAAACTGAGGATTTTGTGCAAATTGGATCTTGAGAAAGCCTTTGATCATATCATTTCAAAGAAAAAGAAAGCCTTTGATCACATCAAATTGGGGGCTTAAATGTGACAGTATTTTTTATTTTTTTTGAGAAGGAAAAAAATAAAAAAAATAAAAATTGGGCCTTTTGGCTAAGATCAATTGCAGTATCTATTTCATAAAATGCTTTTGTGAAAGAAAGACAAATCCTAGATGCAGCTTTGGTGACAAATGAAGTGGTTGATTTGAGAAGAAAGCAAGGGGGGGGGGGAACTATGGATTTTGTGCAAATTTGATCTTGAGAAAGCCTATGATCACGTCAACTGGGAGTTTCTTGATTTCATTATGCTGAAGATGGGGGATGTGGATAAGTTTTTGTATTTCAATAGTTAGGTTCTCGGAATTGCAACTCATGTGGTTTTCTCAGTAGTTTGAGAGGTGTTAGGCAGGGAGTTCTGCTATTTGCTATCACCTAAGTTGTTCATACTAGTTATGGAAGCAATGAGTAGGATATGGATAGAGCTGTGATGAGAGGTTACCTTGAGGGGGGTTCATCTTTACATCGGATGGGGGCAGGTACAGTAAGGGGTTCATCTTTATTAGCTGATGACACTTTAGTGATTTGTGATGTTGACAGGACTCATGTGGAGTATTTCAGAAAGTATTGACATGGTTCCAGGTGGTGTCGGGCTTAAAAGATTGATCTCAGGAAATGTGAAAATAATCCAAGTTGGTGAGATGGTGAACATTGAGATCTTAGCACAAGTGTCAAAGTCAAACTGTAGGGTGAGAGAACTTCCTACTACTCATCTTGGTCACCCACTAGGAGCATCTAACAAGGAACAACTTGGAACCCGGTTTTTAAGAGGGTTGAAAAGAGACCCACACTATGTAAACTTTCGAGAATTCCTGCATACTTTATGTATGTCTTGGATGCATGCTTCAGTTAGTGTTACAAAGAAGTAGGAACATTCTTAGAGGGACTATCTATAGGATTCTCAAGTAGGGAGGAAAAGTTTCACCAGGTAAAATTTTGAGACTGTCACGACACTCAAGTGTTGGGGTGGACTTGGGATGAAGATTTAAAGGTTTTCATCAAGGCGCTATTGGAAAAATGGTTATGAAGATTTGGATACAGGAGAGCGCTCTATGGGGGGGTGATTGCCGAGAAATATGGAGTCTTAGAAGGAGGACTAAAAATATCACTCTTCCTTGTGGGCGTGGGCTTTAGAGGGAAATCTTAAAGGGGTGGGACGAGTTTATGGGAATACATCTTTAGTGTAGGAGATGGGAGTGGGTAAGTTTTTGGAGACACAGGTGGTGCGGGAACAATTTTTTGAGTATTACTTTATCTAATATGTTGAGGATTTCATGCCAAAAGGAGATGTCGGTACAACAATATACAAAAGCTTCAAGGTGGAGAAGTTCATTGGCATTTGGTGTAAACAAGATATGATAGGGGATATAGGACTTTTTGCTGACTTTATAGGTAATTTGTAATCTCCCATAGGGTAGTTTGATATGCTTTGATGAGATTGTAAGTGATCTATGCTCATCATTTGTTTGATGATGCCTTTTGTGAATACACAGTTACCTTTATCTCAAAAAAAAAGAGTTACTTAACTAACAAAGTATCACATTGGATAGCCATGATGTATGAAGATGGGGATGGGGAATAATATCTTCTCTGTTAAGTCCTTTTGTGAGAATCTTTTGGATAGGGAGGGTTCATTTTCATACTTCTAAGTGTGGATCCCTAGGGTACAAAGAAAGGTGTGCCTTTTCTCTTGGTTAGCTACAAGAGGGGTAATATTGATGGTGGATAGTTTGAGGAATAGGAGGATACAATGAAAGGTGTGCCTTTTCTCTTGGTTAGCTGCTAGAGGGGTAATAGTGATGGTGGATAATTTGAGGAATAGGAGGAGTACTTGTGTGAGTTGGCGCTTCATGTGCAATAGTTCGGTAGACACTAATCATCTCCTTCTACATTGCTGGAGAGCATCTGTTTTTTTGGCGGGAAATACTGTGTTGGTTTGGTCTTCAATGGGTAATGCCAAGTACAGTTAAAGAAGTCTTGTTAGCTGGACTTTTAGGGGAAGGAAGAGAACAACTCATGATGTGGGATGTTTCTCCACTAGCACTTATGTGGACCGTGTCAACCTAGGTCAAACTCGTCCATAGAGTGTTGTTTGATTATTTTACGAGCCGAGCTAGTACATAGCATGTGTGAGAACAGCCCTAACCGTAGCCGGAATTTGACACGGTGACTTGAAGTTTCTCACCAATGATCTAATATCATGTGAGAAATATAGAAGAGAATATTATCGAATTGTGTATCTAAATTGTTACATAACGACCCTATTTATCGACACTACATTAGATTCCTTTTCCAACTAGGATTCCTATTCCTATTCCTATTCTTATTCGAATTCTAACAGCATGCTTGACCTTGGTTCATCTCGAGTATAAACCTGCTAGTAATTTGACTACTTTAGAAACATGCTTATTTTTTTGTTAGCAAAGTCTGCTTGGCACACTAAAATGGGATAACTATTTTATTCTGTGCTTTAAATTGGTGTCTTATTTTGGAAGACTACTTAAATTGCAACGATAGATTTGCTGGATACTTATACATCTATATTTCTTTGATAGAGCTGATATATTGAGAGAGAATACAGAAGCTGTATTTGCAGCTTGTGATGCTGCTCATGGAAGATGGGCAAAGATCCTTGGAGTCCGTGCTCCTCTTCACTCTAAGTTGAGGTTGCAGGAGTTCCTAAACATATATAACATCACTCAGGAATTTATTACCGTCACTGAGAAAGTAAAACTGTCTTTCTATGAAGTATATCCTTTACTAATTTTAATTTGTGTGTCTATGCTTATAATTCTCTGTTATTCAAATATAAGCAGATTGGTGGAAGGTTGGGGTATAGTATCCGTGGAACCATACAATCACAGGCCAAGGCCTTTGTTGATTTCCAACATGAATCTCGAGTTTGTTCCTTTTCCAGCTGAATTTATGAATCTCGAGTTTGTTCCTTTTCCAGCTGGATTATTAATTGTTTTTATTGGTTAATTCAGATGGCAAAGTTGAAGGCTATACTTGACCAAGAAAATTGGGCTGAGATTGATGTCCCCGATGAGTTCCAGACTATTGTCACATCACTGTTCTCTTCCAAGTCAGAGACCAGTGGACATGCTGATGATGATTCTGCTGACACTGCAACAAGCAAAATTGAAGTGGTTCGAAACAGCAGTGATCCTTCAATGGTGGATGCTGGACTCCTAAATATATCACATAATACAGAGCAGACTGATTCTACTAAAACACACCCAGATAATACAGCACAGGTTAGTTTTTCACAATTGAGCTGATAAGCTCAGGGCAGTACTGATTTGAGACTATTTTAATTCAGAGTAATGACACGAAATCAAGAGATCGCGGAAGATCATCTCCTAGAATGCTATCGTTTGGGGGTGTTGCGTATCACATGGTAAACTGGTCAGTGATTCTTTCTTATTCAGATAAATTCATCTGTTCATTTGAGTTAACTTGCAGGTTTTTTTTTCCAGTTTTCATTTCTTTGTCATAATTTTCTCTCTCAAACGTTTCTCTTCTTGGCCCTTGGTTCTTAAATACTTAGGGGTTGTTTGGTACAAACATTGATAACGCAAGGATTAGTAACACATGGATTAGTAATGCAGGGATTAGTAATACATGGATTATTTTTTATGAAGCGTTTGGTTCATTCCTTTCCACTTAATCTTGTGTTTGAGTTAAAACTCTATGAAAAAATTCTTTCCTATTATACCCTTTATTATGAGATTTTCTATTTTTTGTAATTGGGTCAATGTAGATAACCGCCGGACAATATATTTTTTTTGTAGGATTTTCCATTTCATTTAACTAGTCAAGTTAAATACTAATGTATATATATATATATATATATATATATATAAAATAAAAATAAAAATTGTTAGTTAATTTTTAGGTGTGATGTACCACTATGGAGATCCTAGATGGCACGGTGTATTTCTATTTTTTTGTTGGTCAAATATATCTTAAACTTAACATAGATATAAGGGTACTTAAATTGTTCAAATACCTGAAGCTTATTAAAAAAAAAAAAACAAATAGTTCAAGTGGTCAATTGACGAACTACTTTGAGTAAAAAAACCCAAAAAAGGGACAATTTTATTGTAGTAAAATCATCAAATTACACTAAACGGATTTGGAGAATTAAAAAGAACATATATAACCATTCCAATATAAATAAAAAGGACATCAAATTATAAAAGAAATTTATAACCATTCCAATATAAACCTTGGGGATAGTTTAGTCATTTAGGGGTCTTTGTTGTTAAACCTTGGATTAGTTATCCCTCCATTTTCTAGGGATAAAATAAGACCTCATATGGTGTACTAATCCATGGATTAAGTTAAATAAAGTAACCAAATGATGTATTTGATGGACTAAATTTTAATCCATGGACTATTCTAATTAATACTGCCTACCAAACGGATCCTTAATGCTGCCTGGTACTTAATATTACCTCCTTCCCCTTATTGCTACTGTTTCCTGGTCATTTAGCATGGTTTCATTTTTCTTCTCAAGGCTGGAACCTGCAAAAATAACATCATAATGTTGCTTTTCAGTGGCTTGATTTTGGTGAAGATGTTGTCAGAATATATTGACATGAATAATAGTTTAACTGGCCTATCATCAGAAGTAGTTCACCGTGTTGTTGACATCTTGAAGTTTTTCAATACGAGAACTTGTCAACTTGTACTTGGAGCTGGAGCCATGCAGGTATACTCTTGCTATCTAAATCAACAATGTGTACCTTATGGATCATTCCTTGGATATACCAAACAATTTGGATGCAATCCACAAGCCCATCATCCCTTCTACTTCCTATCCTATTCATCGATTGTATTGCCTTTTAGGATAAAATGGGCCTGAACAGACTAGTGCATGTAGTTTGGGAGTGAGGATAGTTGATTGGTTGATTTATACTATTTTTGATAGGCAAAGTAAATGTTCCATTATTGTAATAAAGCAACATAAAGAGAGGCACTTATAGACAAAATTGATGTACTAAGGCTAATCCCATGGGAATTTTAAAATTTTATCAGACTATCTATTGCATATACATCTTTGGGTTTTCACCAAAATGCTAATTGCTGCAAACAAATATCTTTTATCTATGTATATGTTGAGCTATCCCATCAAAACATCTTATATTTATATGTTTTGACTGGCATTTCAAGTACCTTGGTCTTATGCAATGCCTATTACATGTATAATAACGGTCTTTAGCCCTTGTAGGTGTTATGTGGGTCGTATGGAAGGAGAAAAATAGGAGAATGTTTGAAGGGGTTGAAAATGATTTTGTACAATTAAAGAAATCTTTTATTTCTAGTTTCATTTAGGTGCAGCAATAAGGTTTTATTTGTCTAAAAGATTGAGTATCTTTATTTGAGAAACATATGTTTGTGTAGGTTCTGATATTCTTGGTGTATGACTTGGATACAGGTTTTGATGCAGGGGTTCTCCACCATTAATAAAATCATTTACTTCATCATCACAATAGTAGATTGCTTAGTTGATTTTCTTTTTATAAGATATTTTAGGAATTAGCTTCAAAGTGAGTCAGGGGGATTCACTGGGAGTGTATCTCCCACCTACAATATGCTGATGACACATTAGTATTTTGTGATGCAGAAAGTGAACAACTGAAACACTTAAGGGTTATTTTCATTTTGTTTGAAGCAATATCTGGACTCCATATCAATTGTGGAAAGAGCTTTATTTATCCTGTGAATGAAGTACCACAGATCAGCCTCCTGGCAAACATTTTAGGTGGCAAGATAGGGGAACTTCCCACCACCTATCTTGGCATGCCTTTGGGAGCTAAGAGTAAAATCTTTGAGCATCTGGAACTCTGTGGTAGAAAAATGTGAAAGGAAGTTGGCTGACTGGAAAAGTCAATACTTATCCTCGGGTGGTAGAGTCACACTTATCAACAGTGTTCTTGATGCCATGCCAACCTATATGATGTCCCTTTTTCCTATGCCTGGGAAGATCATTCAGAAGCTGGACACAATCTAGAGAAATTTTCTTTGGCAAGGTAATGGGGAAGGGGTCAAGAAATTTCACTTGGTCAAGTGGGATGCTGTTATTTCCAACAAAAAAGAGGGAGGTCTGGGAATTAAGAATTTGAAAGCCCACAATAAGAGCCTTCTGCTAAAATGGCTCTGGAGACTAGCAACAGATGATCAGAGCTTATGGAAGGACACTATCTTTGCAAGATATGGAAAGGAAGGATCATGGACTACTAAGGAGGTCAATACTCCTTATGGTGTGGGTCTATGGAGAACTATTAGAAATCAGTGGCCAAGAATTTGGAACAACTCTGTGATTAATGTGGGAAATGGGAGGAAAACCTTGTTCTGGAATGATACATGGATGGGACAAACACCTTTGAGACAACAGTTCCCAAACATTTATATTCTCAATCAGCAGAAAATGGCTACAATTGTAGAAGTCAGAAATGAACAAGGATGGAACCTGATTTTTAGAAGGTTCCTCAATGACTGGGAAGTGGAGAGAATGACTCAGTTCTATAATACCTTGGAACAAGCCAAGAACCTCACTTGTGAGGAAGACAAATTGCATGGAAGCTGGAGAAAGATGGCAAGTTCAAGGTGAAATCAGCCTACAAATTACTAGACACTTCAACTGAAACAAAGGAGTTGTGGCCTTGGAAGATGATCTGGAAAGGGAAAATACCACATAAGGTGGCTTACTTCACATGGCTTTTCCAAGACAATCTGTTCTGACTCGAGATAACTTAATGAAAAGAGGAAAGGACTTATGCTCCAGATGCTTTTTTTGTGAATTTGAGACAGAGACAATAAACCATCTTTTTTTGCATTGTAAAGTGACTGAGAAGCTATGGAAGTATTTCATTAACCGAAGAGGTATCACATGGACCATGCCTAGAAATACTGCAGAAGTCCTAGCATGTTGGAATAGAGATGAAAATCAGTCAGGACACAAGGAGAGATGGAAGTTTGTCCCTGCCTGCATTTGGTGGACAATAAGGAGTGAGAGAAATCAGAGATGTTTTGTGGTGGACAATATGGAGTGAGAGAAATCAGAGATGTTTTGAGAACAAGAGCATCCCTTTCCAAAGCATTAAAATGAATTGTTTAGTGACCTTTTACTTTTGGTGTATCCATTCTATTCCCAAGGATCCGGGGGACATCACTCTATTCTTAGATAGTTTATGAGGGAGATAGGTGTTTAGATTCTTTTTGGTAAACCCTCTATACTTTTGATGTAATTACTACAGGAGTTCACTATTGGTGTACTTCTATGTTTATAATACCAGTTAACTTTCTCAAAAAAAAAAGTGACTAGGAGGCCAAGTTTTTTTTTTTTTTAGAATAGATAACATTTGTATTATAAACCAGCACTTGGGTAGTGCTAAACCCCTTTACAGGAGAGAGTATAGCAATAAAACAAAGAACTCCTAATTCTAGCATGACTCTAACACTTCTAGGATATCTTCTGCATCTATAGGATAGTTTTTTTTTTGAAATCGGTAACTTTCTATAGGATAGTTCTTTGTACACCTAAAACACAAAAGCAATATACAATCTGTTTTAATCTTCTGTATTGTTCTACTCCTGTCTTGAAAAACCTAGCATTCCTCTCCTTCCAGATGGTCCACTATATACAGGCTGGGATGCTTCTCCAGTAGCTCCTGCTTTTAGCTCCCTTCCGAGCTTCTTCCTAACTAGATAGAGTGTCAACAATCTTGCTAGGCATTGTCCATTATATGCCGCTGAGATTGATGAAAATCTTACATAGCTGGTCAGTGATTCAGCAATGCAGGAACAAGTGTCCAACTGTCTTAGCTGCCTCTCCACACAAACATCAGTGTGTGACTTAAGATAATGTTCCTCTTCCTTTGGTTTTCATGTGTCAAAACAACTTCTTTTGTTTATATAGAGGGTAGGGTTGCAACTTCTTTCCCTAGGCTTTTAATTTGCATGCTAAAATGTAGTCTGGTTTCCTTGAATATGCAAAAGAATTCCACCAAGAACTGATTTTGTCTATAAATCTCTGTGTTTAGCCATCAATATTCAAATTTGAAATAAGATTTGTAGAGCAATATGGTCTGACGTCAGTCTTTGTAGAGCAATCTGCTTCACTTTACTGAATTGTTCACTCCACTCAGATGTGAATATAATTCTATCAATCCTTGATTGCAGCAGTGTTCAAATCTCCCCTGAACCATGTATGTGCTCCTCCTTCAAGTGGAAAATCAAAAAGCTCCAAGTCTTCTATGGTATCTGAGAATTCTACCATGGCAGAAGACCTTCTTTGTCAGTTCCTCTTCTCTGTGGGGAACCCTACACACATTGAAGTCCCAGCATACTACCCAAGGACCGTCCATTACACCTCTAGGAAGTGCATTCCATTCATATCAGTAGCATAAAACCCCACATAAAGTCTCCAATAACCATTTACTCGCATGCGTACTCTTCTCCACTTGCCATTTCTGCACTGATTCACCAAATCATCCAGATAAGTAACGTTACAAGAATGATGAACTTGCTTTATCGATTATCACGTGCACTTCAATGACCTGGCTAGCTGATTTGAACTTTTTGGTAGTCTTGAATTGATAGCCGCCACTTGGTAATAATTCTTCTGACTTGTTCAGGCTTCCATCTTATGATTGATGACTTCTCTGCGTATCTCTGTGTATTGCAGTAATTTCGATCCTTCTGGTCTCTTGGTGGAAATTGATGACATGATCTTTTATATTCCTGAGGCATTTTAATACACACTGCCTAAAAAATTGGATTGCTCACAATATGATAATCATAGATCTCTATTCTCTTACTCCATAGCTGACATGGTCATGTTTTTCCTTTCCTTTTTTATGCCAATTTGTAGGAGATGGGTACACCATCAAAGCTCTTTCAATCTTTTTCAAATTGACTCAAAATTATTTTTGCGCATGATGATTTCATTTCAATAATCAACTGCTACTCCTTTCAAAAGATGTTTTCTTGCAATAAAAAAAGGCTATTATCTTGCCATTTCACCACATTGATTATTGACTTCTGATTGTTGTTGTATCCCACTTGAAGGATCTGGGGTGTATGTTAGTGAGCACATATTTCTGGTCTGCGACTTGTTTTTGGTGGTTTTTAAGATCACAAATATGCCAGAAAAAGTATTATATTGATGTTTTATTTTTTCAGATATTCTTCTGAATCATTATCAACCAATAGAAGCTTTCAGCTTTTCTATAGTTTGCCTGTAACTTGGACTAAACATTTTCTAGTTTCTATCTTGTATATGCAGTATTGGTGTCGTTAATTAGAGAAAAAATTGCAGGTGTCAGGTTTGAAGTCTATTACTTCTAAGCACTTGGCTTTGACAAGCCAAGTCATCGGTTTCACATACACTATAATTCCAGGTAGGCAATGATGACGAAGCTTTTCACTGGTGGTTCTTATATTGTTTCTGGCTTTTGTCTAGTTCCTTGTCTAATATTGTATTCATTGTTGATCTTTGGTTTAAGATATATCAATGTGCTCAGACATTGTTCCAATGGAAATAACATGTCATTACCATTTGTGTAAAGTTTCTACCTGAATGGTGGTTGGAATTTAAAGGGGAAAGTATGCTGTTTATTTACATTGTATCTTTCTACCTCTGTCAGTGTATAGTTGAAATCATTAACAGTGGGAAGTCCATTGTCCATCATACTAAAAATCATGTATTGACATCTTTCTACTTGAGTGTCTGAATAAGTATTCTGAGGAAACCAACCATTCAGGTTTTCGGTAGAGTTAATCTATTTTCATCAGTGAATGCATCCTGCCTTGGGTGTTTTTGCATTACTCATGATCACCTCTGTCAGTTGGTAATTCTGAAAGCAGCAAGTTCCATCAAATCTTAATAGTTGTATAATTCCTTATTCTTATTGAGAACTCCTGGTTTACCACAATCATGTCAAAAATTGTTGATTTCCGACTTGAACCTGTGTCTTTAATTGCAGAATCTTACCTATCTCATCAGCCATTTTATTTTCCCTTCATCTCTCTGTCCCATATGCATAGTGATTACAAACCTGAAACTCTGTTGACCATGCTCATTTTCTCCAGTTATTCAGCCTTTCTTCATTAGACTATTAAGTGCTACATCTCTTTTTTCACCCTTTTTTCATTAGGCTCTTTAGTGCTACATATAATTTTCTCATTCTTTCTAATTAGATTACTTACTTAGTGGGGCCAATTCATGAGGTCCCAGGTTCAAGTCCCAGCGAAGACAAAAATACTAGGTGATTGCTTTCCATCTGTCCAAGCCATGGTGGGTAGAGTTACCCAGTATCTGTGTTGGTTGGAGGTAGCAGGTACCTAGTGGAATTAGTCAAGGTACAAACAATTGGCCAAAATACCACCATATTAAAAAAATTAGACTACTTAGTACTGCATTGAGCAGAAATCAGGCATGGACCCCTATCCATAAATTAAAATCCAAAAGGCATATACATATGGAGGGGGACATGGTGCCTTACCTCTTCAAAACTAAGTAATGATTGAGTGTACTCTACCCTTTACAATTTTGTGCAGACCTAGTCTAGTTATCTTGACTTAGTCTATGAAAGATTAGAAAAATACTAGGCTTAGGAGGACTCCTCCTAATTACATGTGATTACTTTATATGTTACTTTCTTTAGGCCATAAAGGGTTTCTTTTCTCAATATTAGAGTTGTCTCTTCTTCCTGATTCCCAAGATAAATTGGTAAGGGACACCCAAGAGACAAAAGTATTTCATTTTATCTGAAAAGGAGAGGAGGATCAAATTCGTCTAACTCAATTTGTTGACGGCAGATGTTAGAAATCATCTTGAGTAATGATTCTTATTACTATTGTTTGAAATATGATATGGTTGTGTAATAACGTATGTTCTCCCTTAACTGCATAGGAACTGTGTAGAAGTATTTTTCATGCTTAAAGAACTTTTAAAAATTTCTTTGTTACCTATTGTGTAACTTGTTTCTATTTCGGACATTTTGTGTGTTGAAAGAAATCAAGAGAATACTGTTTCTGAGAGTGCCTGAAACACACAAGGGATTGCTAATGCTGGAGGTTGATCGAGTAGCACAGGTAAGGAAGAAATTTTGCTTATACTTATTCCAGCATATTCCTTCCATCCTAGTAGAGTAGCACTTGAAGAATGCATATTTTCTGTTTCTTCACCAGCCTTCAAGATTTTTAATGAGGTTCCATTTTCATTTGTGAAAGTTCCTTGGGTATTTTTCATTTTTCTGTTCTTTCTGTTAACTTGATGTAGATTCTCTTTTTCTTCTTTTTGGGAGGGTGAGGTTGGGATAAGGAGGGAGTGTAACTTCAAGGCTTTTATCCTTTCTTCACTTGTTAAGTTTGGACCACCTTGATGCCTGTTAGTATATTATTTTTTTACTTATAAAAGAGAGATGGCACCCTTTTAATTGTACTATATGTGAGTACGGTATTGTGTGGAAGAAAACAAAGAACAAAGGGCTTCTTTTTTAATGTTACCGCTAGTTATGCAAGTATGTACCATATCAATCTATACCTATCCCACACTATTCCTTGTATCTATTCACATTTATTTGTTTTTCTCTCTCATTCTCAATAGAAAATCAACTGCTATTATGTTTTAGTGTGTCCCAGTCAAATATTTTTCTTTGCTGAGATCATTGTACTTTTAAAGCATCATAATCCAAGATTTTGGCTGGACATCCTTGACCCTAATCTCTCTCTGGAATTAGGACTACAAAGTTCATCGTGATGAAATACATTCGAAGTTGGTACAGATAATGCGAGAAAGATTGCTGGTACACCTTCGGAGTTTGCCACAGATTGTTGAAAGTTTGAATAGGCAGGAAGATACTGACTCACAGCCAAGCCAGTTTGCTCGTTCAATCACAAAGGTAGAAGTTTGTTTGTTATAGGTCTCACTGCTTTTTTACCCCAGTTTCCCCATTTTCCCAACTTTTTTTAAATTAAGAAATGTTGTCAATTGTGAAAGAGAAAGTTAGGGTGGGCTTACTCATTTTTTATCATTTCTCAATGATTTCGCATTTGCTTTTTGCAAATACAAGATATATAAGTTTTCATCATTTTAGAGATGTTTTTGAAATCAATAGAAATTAAAGGTTTTGCGCGTATCTCTGTGTATTGCAGTAATTTCGATCCTTCTGGTCTCTTGGTGGAAATTGATGACATGATCTTTTATATTCCTGAGGCATTTTAATACACACTGCCTAAAAAATTGGATTGCTCACAATATGATAATCATAGATCTCTATTCTCTTACTCCATAGCTGACATGGTCATGTTTTTCCTTTCCTTTTTTATGCCAATTTGTAGGAGATGGGTACACCATCAAAGCTCTTTCAATCTTTTTCAAATTGACTCAAAATTATTTTTGCGCATGATGATTTCATTTCAATAATCAACTGCTACTCCTTTCAAAAGATGTTTTCTTGCAATAAAAAAAGGCTATTATCTTGCCATTTCACCACATTGATTATTGACTTCTGATTGTTGTTGTATCCCACTTGAAGGATCTGGGGTGTATGTTAGTGAGCACATATTTCTGGTCTGCGACTTGTTTTTGGTGGTTTTTAAGATCACAAATATGCCAGAAAAAGTATTATATTGATGTTTTATTTTTTCAGATATTCTTCTGAATCATTATCAACCAATAGAAGCTTTCAGCTTTTCTATAGTTTGCCTGTAACTTGGACTAAACATTTTCTAGTTTCTATCTTGTATATGCAGTATTGGTGTCGTTAATTAGAGAAAAAATTGCAGGTGTCAGGTTTGAAGTCTATTACTTCTAAGCACTTGGCTTTGACAAGCCAAGTCATCGGTTTCACATACACTATAATTCCAGGTAGGCAATGATGACGAAGCTTTTCACTGGTGGTTCTTATATTGTTTCTGGCTTTTGTCTAGTTCCTTGTCTAATATTGTATTCATTGTTGATCTTTGGTTTAAGATATATCAATGTGCTCAGACATTGTTCCAATGGAAATAACATGTCATTACCATTTGTGTAAAGTTTCTACCTGAATGGTGGTTGGAATTTAAAGGGGAAAGTATGCTGTTTATTTACATTGTATCTTTCTACCTCTGTCAGTGTATAGTTGAAATCATTAACAGTGGGAAGTCCATTGTCCATCATACTAAAAATCATGTATTGACATCTTTCTACTTGAGTGTCTGAATAAGTATTCTGAGGAAACCAACCATTCAGGTTTTCGGTAGAGTTAATCTATTTTCATCAGTGAATGCATCCTGCCTTGGGTGTTTTTGCATTACTCATGATCACCTCTGTCAGTTGGTAATTCTGAAAGCAGCAAGTTCCATCAAATCTTAATAGTTGTATAATTCCTTATTCTTATTGAGAACTCCTGGTTTACCACAATCATGTCAAAAATTGTTGATTTCCGACTTGAACCTGTGTCTTTAATTGCAGAATCTTACCTATCTCATCAGCCATTTTATTTTCCCTTCATCTCTCTGTCCCATATGCATAGTGATTACAAACCTGAAACTCTGTTGACCATGCTCATTTTCTCCAGTTATTCAGCCTTTCTTCATTAGACTATTAAGTGCTACATCTCTTTTTTCACCCTTTTTTCATTAGGCTCTTTAGTGCTACATATAATTTTCTCATTCTTTCTAATTAGATTACTTACTTAGTGGGGCCAATTCATGAGGTCCCAGGTTCAAGTCCCAGCGAAGACAAAAATACTAGGTGATTGCTTTCCATCTGTCCAAGCCATGGTGGGTAGAGTTACCCAGTATCTGTGTTGGTTGGAGGTAGCAGGTACCTAGTGGAATTAGTCAAGGTACAAACAATTGGCCAAAATACCACCATATTAAAAAAATTAGACTACTTAGTACTGCATTGAGCAGAAATCAGGCATGGACCCCTATCCATAAATTAAAATCCAAAAGGCATATACATATGGAGGGGGACATGGTGCCTTACCTCTTCAAAACTAAGTAATGATTGAGTGTACTCTACCCTTTACAATTTTGTGCAGACCTAGTCTAGTTATCTTGACTTAGTCTATGAAAGATTAGAAAAATACTAGGCTTAGGAGGACTCCTCCTAATTACATGTGATTACTTTATATGTTACTTTCTTTAGGCCATAAAGGGTTTCTTTTCTCAATATTAGAGTTGTCTCTTCTTCCTGATTCCCAAGATAAATTGGTAAGGGACACCCAAGAGACAAAAGTATTTCATTTTATCTGAAAAGGAGAGGAGGATCAAATTCGTCTAACTCAATTTGTTGACGGCAGATGTTAGAAATCATCTTGAGTAATGATTCTTATTACTATTGTTTGAAATATGATATGGTTGTGTAATAACGTATGTTCTCCCTTAACTGCATAGGAACTGTGTAGAAGTATTTTTCATGCTTAAAGAACTTTTAAAAATTTCTTTGTTACCTATTGTGTAACTTGTTTCTATTTCGGACATTTTGTGTGTTGAAAGAAATCAAGAGAATACTGTTTCTGAGAGTGCCTGAAACACACAAGGGATTGCTAATGCTGGAGGTTGATCGAGTAGCACAGGTAAGGAAGAAATTTTGCTTATACTTATTCCAGCATATTCCTTCCATCCTAGTAGAGTAGCACTTGAAGAATGCATATTTTCTGTTTCTTCACCAGCCTTCAAGATTTTTAATGAGGTTCCATTTTCATTTGTGAAAGTTCCTTGGGTATTTTTCATTTTTCTGTTCTTTCTGTTAACTTGATGTAGATTCTCTTTTTCTTCTTTTTGGGAGGGTGAGGTTGGGATAAGGAGGGAGTGTAACTTCAAGGCTTTTATCCTTTCTTCACTTGTTAAGTTTGGACCACCTTGATGCCTGTTAGTATATTATTTTTTTACTTATAAAAGAGAGATGGCACCCTTTTAATTGTACTATATGTGAGTACGGTATTGTGTGGAAGAAAACAAAGAACAAAGGGCTTCTTTTTTAATGTTACCGCTAGTTATGCAAGTATGTACCATATCAATCTATACCTATCCCACACTATTCCTTGTATCTATTCACATTTATTTGTTTTTCTCTCTCATTCTCAATAGAAAATCAACTGCTATTATGTTTTAGTGTGTCCCAGTCAAATATTTTTCTTTGCTGAGATCATTGTACTTTTAAAGCATCATAATCCAAGATTTTGGCTGGACATCCTTGACCCTAATCTCTCTCTGGAATTAGGACTACAAAGTTCATCGTGATGAAATACATTCGAAGTTGGTACAGATAATGCGAGAAAGATTGCTGGTACACCTTCGGAGTTTGCCACAGATTGTTGAAAGTTTGAATAGGCAGGAAGATACTGACTCACAGCCAAGCCAGTTTGCTCGTTCAATCACAAAGGTAGAAGTTTGTTTGTTATAGGTCTCACTGCTTTTTTACCCCAGTTTCCCCATTTTCCCAACTTTTTTTAAATTAAGAAATGTTGTCAATTGTGAAAGAGAAAGTTAGGGTGGGCTTACTCATTTTTTATCATTTCTCAATGATTTCGCATTTGCTTTTTGCAAATACAAGATATATAAGTTTTCATCATTTTAGAGATGTTTTTGAAATCAATAGAAATTAAAGGTTTTGCAAGTTTAATAAACAGGTATGTAATGGTCTATTAATAATAAACATGATCAACTTAGAACGTGCTAAGGTCATTACGGGATTAGAGTTTCCCCAAAACAAAAATAAAAACAAAAAAAGACACCTTTTGTACAAAGTTCCTATTCGTGTAGAGAATCTATGAATTGTTGCATGCTGTATTCATCTTTGACATCCTGTAGATTGTACCAAAAAGCCAAAATCCATAAGCATCTGAAATTGATCTTTTGTAAAAACATCTGCTTTTCCTTCAAAACATCTTGCATTCCTTTCCCTCCACAATATCAAACAAACGCAAGCAGGTGCTGTATTTCAAACCTTTCTCGAAGATTTCCTTAATCCCCCAACACTCTTAACTGAAAAGTTCCTTGACTGAGTAAGGCATGATAAACCTATGTGGAACAAGTGAAAAATTAAGTACCAGATCTTCCTTGTCACTGCACAATGCCAAAAAGAACACGGTTGCTGCTTTCCTCCGTGTTGTTGCACATAAAACATCTACTGAATAATGCCAATCCTTTTCACTGAAATTGCTTTGAGTTAAGCATGCTAAGAGGAGCCTTGGACTTCCACAGTTGCTTGTATGGCCAACCAATTACCACTTCTCTAGAATAACAGAGAAATGCCCATTCTTATGCCTAATCCAGGTGGTACTCTCAAGTACCCCTTTATGTAGTGACTCTTTTTCCGAGTGTTCCATCAGTAGACCCATTTGAGGTACCTCCTGATCAAAACAATTTTTTTCTAAATGATAATCTCCAGCTATTTCCGTTTCAGCAATTGGAGACAAACTTTTTAGTATTGGAGGTGAAACTATGAAGATCAGCACAAGGGGTGTATATACAATTGAAGTATCATGCCAAAACCTTGTCCTTTTCCATTCCCCAACATGATTATACTGTTACTTCAAAAAATATGCCATAGGCTGCTAATATGTTTGCATAATATACCAACACCATGAGAAGTATTAATAGGACCGGTGAATAGAAACTTTGCTTCCCATTTTCAGAAATCTTCTTTCTTGATAAGATCCTCACTTTTTTGCCATATCACCATGACCACTTCAATAGGGGGAATTTGCAAGAGTGACCTCCATAGGGTGATCTTGAAAATTTTGGCCCTGCTTAACAAATTTAAGAAAAATAGCCCGTGTAGCTCATCGGGCATAACTTGTGGGCATTTATTAGTTTTGCCTATGAGACAGAAATTGGGGACATTTCAATACAGTGAACCTGCTCAATTTCCATGAGTTTTGCCTCATAGAAAAAAGTTGCATGTGCTTCTCAATTGTTTATAAGTCGCTGCAACTGAACCTCCTGCCCAATAGGAAACGTATTATCTTCGTTGTCTGTAACTTCTGAAATGTCCTGGATTCTTGCCTCATAGGCAAAATTAACGTATGGGCACATTACAATTAGAGCCCGTTCGGATTGTCTGAAAAAAAGTAGCTTTTAAAATGTACTTTAAAAGCACTTTTTAAAGTGCTGAAACTTATTTTAGAAATAAGCACTTTTTCTGGAATTTCTTGCTTCAACACTGTATCCCACTATCAAGTGAAAGGCCTTCCTTGTTACCTTCCCACAAAGAATTTCACCTTATCCTGTCCAATTTCTTCTTCAGGCAAACTGGCACTGGAAAAAAGAAGACATGAGGTAGATCGGGAGAGAGTTTTCCACGCTAGTTTTAACTTGAATATATCCCCTAATGACCTACCTAGGTATTCCATAGGTAGTTTATCAGTCTGACAACCCAGGATATTACCCAGCCTATGTACATCTTGCACTATATTTACAGGGAACACGAAGCTCTTTCCAGGTTAATCTTCAGTCCAACTACTGCTTCAAATAAGATTAAAAGCACCTTTAGATACTTCACTCGTGACTCCCCAACTTCGTATTAAATAAGTGGATCATCTGCAATTGTATATGAGAGACTTACACTCTATTGTAGCTTGATGTCCCATCTCTGGAGCCCTTAATTCATTGTAAAGACATTGCTTTGTTTGAGCATCGAACTAGGCCCTTGCATTAGCCAAGATGGATAAGAAAGGAGATACGAGACTGTCTTAATCCCTTAAAAGTAGGAAATAAGCCTTATGGTGCACCATTAATAATTACAGAAAGCTTCACAGTGGTGATTTTTTTCGTCGTCACCACTGCTTAGCAATCCTGCACACACTGCAAAACTTAGACTGTTTCGTAGGCAACATATGAACAATAAGATCACAACAGATACAAAAAGTCCCAACCTTTTCTTAATCTCTCAGATACGAAAAGGAAATGGTCACACATTTTGCTAAGACATAGAACACCCTCTCTACTGCCTTCAAATCATTCTGCCAACATATAAAATCTGCAGACAGGCAGTTGCAAACAGTTACAACTGGCAGCATGCCAGGCACATGACTTAAATAGAATTCTATCCAAATAAAAATAAGTACAAACTGATTATCCTAACATTTGGAAAACAATTAAAACTCGAACTTAATGACCCTATGTGCCACGTACATGGGCAGCTTTTGCGTTAGCCGAATTTCCATGCCTTTAGCAATTAGAATATTTTCAGCATCCTTCCTATGTTAGAATTTTTTCAGCTTCTGCCTATGCCATGCCATCATCGTAAAGCCAACTCCAATGCCTTGCCGTCGTCAAGCCAATACCACTGCCTTTCCTAGATGATGCCACTATCACACGCATGCTCATCAGGTGCCATGCTCCCGCCCTTGCCTACTGCGCCCAAGGCTGCCTTGCCAACACTCAAGCACCTTGGAACTTTGCTGTCCACCAACACTTGGTCGCCACAGTCATGTACATTATTTCCATAGTTCATGCCAAGACCAATGCGCAAGCCTTGACATGCCTTGCCAACATCTATCTTTGAGACAGAGGGTTTAACAAACCATCTCCACTAGTTGAACTCGACGCCCTCGTCGAGGCTGTTTTGACGTAGTCGTCAACTTGCTTGTCAAACTGCCACAGATCCTTACTTTTCTCCCAAACTGCATCTTCCTTAGCTTTGGCCGTCAACCGCACTAAGAATTCTGTCTTTGTAGTCCTCTTACTGTTTCCGACAACCTGGTGATCTAGTATTTCCTCAATCTTTACCTCAAACTGCGTTGTCACCGAAGGAGGAGCCGTCCTTGACCTGCTTCTGTCTGGATCATCAACATCTTCAAAGTACGTTTTAGATAGCTTACATGGAAGGTGGGATGAATTTTCAATCTGTCCAGTAACTTCACCTACCCTTTTAACTACTTCAAATGCTCCGTCATACCTTGGAATCATCCCTCCATGTCTCTTCTCGTTCACAATCTGCTTTCAGATTCGGGGAGTGAGCTTAAGCAACACTTTGTCTCCAACATTGAACTCAATTGCACGTCTATGCTGATCAGCATACTTGTTCATGTGTTTCTTTGCTTTCCTCAAATTGCCTTGCACCTCAACAAGCACTCATGCTTGTCCTTTGCACATCGGTAAGCAGCTGGACATATACGATGACTCTTTTGCGTTGCAACATCAAGGGGTGTCATGGGCTGCATGCCTAGAACAAGTTCAAATGGACTTTGCACATTATCCCTGTATTCCTTATCTTATTCTACTGTTAGGTATTCATTAGCAATATGGACTCTGTCTGTCAGTTACTTTCCTTTGATAAAAGTCATTTGTATATCTACAAACATTCATCACCTTCTTGATTCGTGCTGCCAACATCTTGGATATAATTTTGCAAACCTTTTGGCCTGAAGTCCATCTCCTCTACACCAGCCCTTTTGCGGGTATTTCTGTGATTGACAATGTCCTAGCTTATCAACATGAAATGTATTGGTGCAAAGGTGGTGTGAGAAGAAAAGTTGTGTTGAAGAAGGGAAACTATTGAAGATTGATTACTAACTTCCACATTGGAATGTGGTTGGACCAATCCGTGAATCAGAACATCACCCATATTGAGTTGATATATTAATGACTAACAAGTTCTATCACCTCTTTGAATATTCGCCCTCTAACTAGATTAGCCGAGTTTTTTGATTCATTCTTGAAATAGTTCTATCTGATGTATTGTTAGAATGATATATGGCTGTCTTTCTTGTCCTTCTTGCTTGAGTTGTCTCTTAATGTTTCTGTAATCTTGCTAGTGAGTTTTCACAGTCTTACTTTCTCTGTTTAGCTCTTACATGCTTGTTACTTCTGTTTTCGTTGTTTCCTTAGTTTCTCTTTGTTTAAGTTTATTATCAGAAAGCTCCCTTAAACTGATTTTACTTTCTTCATTTGTTTATAGGAGGTTGGCCTTCTCCAACGTGTGTTATGTCGAACTCTGCATGAGGTTGATGTTCAAGCTATTTTCAGGTGAGGATTCGAAACTTTGGCAAAAAATTAGCCTTTTTTGGAGGGGGGGTGGGGGCGGG
>NW_006239370.1:101994-112773 GCF_000226075.1 Solanum tuberosum | reverse complement strand
GGGGAGTGGAGTCAGGGGGCACGGATTTCTTGCACCAGCAGTGATGTCCTTCCTTTGATTCTCTTTCTACAGTAATCCGTGTTTACACATTCTGTCCAAGGAAAGGGGGTGGAAGAAAGAGTAACATGTCTGATTACTTTACCTTACAACTAGAAGATTAGCTTCACTTTGTCAGTGATTTTAACTCTCGTAGATATCAACATCCTTAGGGCATCTCCTACACTCTATTTTACTCTTCAAATATAGAGTTCTCTATTTTTTCCAGACAACCAACTCCAACCCAATTCTCTATTTTACTCTCTAAAAAAGAATCTTCTTCTCTCTCCTCAATATTATATTATTATAATTATTTCTATTTCATAATATAAACCCGTTCTTTCTTTTTTCAAAATAATCACCCTATATAATTTTCATGTAATATAAAATTATTATTTTTTAAAATTCTTTTTTTAGTATAAAAAATTATATTTTATTCTAAATTTTAAAGAACAACTACGAAAATTGAAAAGAAATCAACAAGCACAACCGCAATCACGAACACAACAATTCTCTAGATCATACACTATCTTTTTTCCGAATATCGTTAAATCTGAAACGACCTACCGGATTACTAAATTATTGTTGTGATTTTTAAAATCATTATGTTATGTATTGTATTGTTATCTTATATTTAAATTATTATGTCATGTATTGTATTTTTAAATTAAATTTTTCATTTTATCATTTAAATTTCGTGGTGAAAATCAATAATAATATCAAATTATCTCTTAAAGTGACGAAAATTGAAAAAAAATATTTAAAATATTGTTAATCCGGGATGAAAGTAATATATACTAAATAATATACATTTTTAAAAATGTTATATTATATTTAAAAAGAATTACGAATATTAGAAATTTAATTAATAGCCTAGTTATAAATAGTAGAAATAATATTAAAATAATAAAAAAGTGAAATAGAGAGGTGAATAGTAGTTCTCCAAAGTTGGATACCCAATTCTCTAGTTTACTCTCCAAATATAGAGAATGAGGAGTAAAATAGAGTGGGGTTGGAGATGGTCTTAAGTATGGATTTCCATTGCTACTTTCCTTGTTATATTTACTGGTTAACTAATTTATACGTTGGATGTTGGCTTTGCAAACTGGAAGAAGTGTTTTCTCTCTCTTCACCCTTGCTTCCAAACATGACTTTATGTATTCAAGACCAAATATATTTGTACTAATTATCATTACTAATAATCAGTGCAAGATACTATGTGTAAGTATGTCTTAGAAATAGTCCTTGCTTCCATCAGATAGTCCTAAGAATGTGATCCTTGCAGGCAAGTGGTTATCATCTTTCACTCACAAATTTCAGAGGCATTCTCACGATTGGATATTAGCAGTCAACAAGCTCGACAAAGGTACCGTCTATATAACCAGAAATTTTACTCATACGAGACAATTTAATAATTAGTACTTTTCAATGTTCTTTGAATGATGAATTCTTTAAAAAATTGTGATCAATGTAACATAATTTTTATATATAAGTTGAAATTTCTAACTTTTACTTCCTTTCTGTAGGAGTTTTTTATTTATTCCCTCACTTTTTACCTCCTATGATTTGTTTTTTCTTCAAACAGAGCATATCGTGATGTTCAGCATCTTCTTGGATGTATCAGATCATTACCTTCTGATAGTAAATCCAATCCTCCCAATTGGGGGCAGCTTGATGAGTTTCTGGAACAAAGTTTTGATGCAGAAGCTAGTCAATAGGTTCCTTGTAAACTAGGCTGATCTTGCAAACATTGGATAGGTGTGATGGGAGCAATCCGAGGACACCTGAAGACTACGCATCGACGCTGTACAATTAACTTGAGGTAAAATCTTGTGTTACTGGATCCTTCATGTGTGTGAATAAATAGTAAGGGACACTATAAATGAAGCAAAGATCAAAAATTTATCAGGGATAAACTGCATTCGAAACTCCTTTAGTTTGTGCATGAATTGCATCTCCTGTTGCTCCATTAACGAAAATGCCTTTGCTCATCTAATCAGTTACATTCAACTCATACTGCGCCATGATTAGCTGGAATGTATAATTGTGTCTAAGTAACTAACAGGGGAGAGTATGTTTGATGAGATTAAATCTTGTTTCTCTATGGAAGATGTCCCCGAGTTTATAACAATTATGGAAGAAGTCAACTGCAGAAGTTCATTAATTTACACTTGCACAAGCATATATTTAATTTTGTTTCATCTTAATATCTAATGTGAGTTTCTTTGCCAACTGATTCAGAATAATTTAGTTTTATTTTCTGTTGTCAAATTGTTGGATTTTCTCAAGTTGTGTCAATTACTGCTATCAGCATTTTGTCTAGAATTCCTTTAAGATAATTATTGTTGGATAATTCTCTTATTTTCTCTATACATCAATCCACAATGCTCCCAGATGGGTAGTCTTCTTACTGGATGTCTTAATACCACAGTTGAATTGAGTTTTGAGGGAGCAGGAATCTTTAAGAGCAAATTTGGAGCTATCATACACAGTTTGTGATCTGTCAGATGTTTGATATTTTTTGGATGATTGTATTCTTTTGGCCTGGACATTAGATTATTTTTTTTCTTCCGTAGATTTTAGAGAAAAGAAAAAAGACATCAGCAGAGAGTGGAAGCTGAATAATAATATTTATAGAGTGCAGTTGTAGTGTATACTAGTGAAAATAATTGTATGTATGAGTTCCTTGCTTAATTTGAGCATATCTTCTTCTGTATCAAATATCACTGGTCTTAAGAACTGTTTTTGTGCCCTTCATCTCAGCTGCTTATTTTTCTTCTAATTTGATGAGCACAGGTTACTTTTAGTTTTGTATTGTAAAGAATAGACTTGGAGCATTTACTCCATCCCCGTCTCTTGAAAATGCTAGCAATATGACTCCACCTTGAAAAGTTAGGTTTGCTTTTCTCAATAGAACTTTTCGAGCTGATGGAATAGTTTTGTAACATTTCGTCTTGGTTTTGAGGTTGAGATACAGTGCCTGTAAAGAGATGTCATTCATTCACTCTTTTCATGGTTAAATTTCGTCTTGGTTTTGAGGTTGAGATACAGTGCCTGTAAAGAGATGTCATTCATTCACTCTTTTCCATAGTAATTGTTCGCATTGCCTTTCAGCACATGCTGTGTGTGACATTGAGAATATATCACAAAGTAAGTCCTAAGCATCTGAAAATTTGTTATTGGAAAGTAAGTTTAACTCTGCAGTGACTGACGAGAAATTAATAATATGTACTAGTTTCATTCTTTCTAAAAAACGATTATTGAGTTACATTCAGTGATTGTGGGACTGTCTTGTACGAGTTTGGTCAGTCAAAATATTCTCTAAGAAAACAATTAAGGATAATGATGAAAGTAGGAAAAACAAGTTTCATAAGCCACCCATCCACCCAGTGTCTTCAACCATCGTCTCTCTCCATCATCTAACCCCCACTCCCAACCCCATCCCATCCCACCCTTGTCCCCTAATTACCACTCCCCACCCCATCCCACCCTTCTTATATTTTGCGGACTTATATATATATATATATATAAATGTTTTTAAATTTTTTTTTTTTTTTTTACTTATCAAACGTTAAAAAATAAGTAAGAAATTCACTTGTTTCCAATAAAATATTTTAGAGAAGCATTTTCCTTCAAATATTTCCTCACTTTTAATTAAGAAATTCACTTGTTTCCTAGATGGAGATAATCCGTGGGTAATTAAAGGTTGAGTCTAGATTTACTTCCAACTACTTTCCTCAAACTCAAAAGATATTTGAACTCTCTCTTCTGTATCCTATAACAAACATTTCCTTTCTTCTTTAATTTTTCATCGCGTGTATATTGAGTCATGTAATAATTAAAACAAAACCTCTACAAATTATCCTTGTGTCATTTGAAGGGTTCAAATTTTTAAGTAGTGATATGTGTGCATTTTCTTTTATAAAACTAACTTGTTCTAGGAAGCGTAAGTAAATTTAATTTTTTGTTGGTGTTGGTAAACACATACTAGTTTCTCAACAAATGTGTGCATGTGTATGTCAAGTCATATAATATATGATTTTATAAAATAATATCAATATTATCTATCTATGTATGTATTATTTTAAAAGTAGGAACTTCTAAATTTAAAAGTTAAGCTACTAAAATGTTCTTATAAATTTAATTATCCTATTTATTCTAAAAAAATGCACATAAACAACCCCTAACTGAATGGATGTGTTCTTTCACCTTAAAATAAATCAATTAATTTTTTTAAAATACATTTTTAAAGTGACTTTTCACAACAATAACCTTTTTAAAAAAAAAGGAGCCATTATTTCTGTCTTGTTTTGCAAGATATCCCTCTCTGCTCTTACCATATGTAGTACACAAGTAGTCCATATCCTATTAAGTTGATAAGTTTTCAAATACTATGTGATATATGGAAGTTGCATATTCTCATAAACCTAGCTACTTAAGTTTGATTATTAGATTTTCATTGAACATTTTAAAAAAAAAAGTATTAGTACTAGATATTTTATGTCATGGATTTTTTATTCATATATGTCACGAGATTTGATTGCGTTTGTTAATATATACATAGACAAGTATTGCTATATTTTTTTTTTTTTGTCTCTATTTAATTTTTTTCTTCGAAAAAGGGATGCCTACAAACCTCAACATTAATAGTCAAAACTGATGTCTTTTTGTTGTTGACTTCAATTGTTCACATATAGAGAGAGATCTACCATTTATGCCAGAAGATCAACACCAAGGACCCTTCCTCTAAGAAATATAGGGTAATGCAGAATCGCAAAGTATGACTTTTTCTTTCCTTTTTGATTTTGATTGTTGTGCTTCTTTCAATTTTTGTATTTAAATTATAATTGTGGTTGGAATTTTCTTGTATTAATAACATTTTGATATAATCGAAGAATGCAAACTAACATCACCTAGCAATTTGCCTTAACCTTGCAAGGCGAAAGACGATATAAACTATTGAATGTGTGTTCGATAGGAAATAAAATGTTTTTCATGAAAGCATTTTCTAAGAGATTTCTTACTTATTTCCTTGTGTTTGACAAATACAAGTAAGAAATATAATCCTAAAGCATTTATATATACTAGGTTTTGGGAACTTGCGTTGCACGTTTGTCCCTTGTAATTACTACAAAGATTTCTATATAATTTTAAAAAAATGAATTTCATAATAGAAAATATGTGTGTATTTCACGCTACTTAGTATAAATATTTGTAAATGATTTAAATACAATTACAATATGTATAAATAGTTATTCATAAAACTAAGTAATCAAAAGAGAAGGAGTGTAACACCAAATTAAAGCTTAACATCAAATGGACAATCTGACAATCATATCAAATAGTTTTAAGAAATTGTATCATTTTGATACGTAGATTTCACATGAGTTATTAGTTGTGAAGATGTCATATAATGTTTGAAGAGAATATATAAAAATTTATCAATATCCATTACATTATTATAGCATCACAATAAATTATACAACTTCAGATGTGCATTATGTTCATCCCACAAATATTCCAAAATAAGATGAAATAGAGTAGATTAAAAACAATAAAATAGCTAATGAATTCTAAAACTTTTAAATAACAAAAATTAAAGAGAGAAACAATTCCAGTTTAAAAGAATGGAGGATCTTCCTCAATAACTAACAAAAACATAAATAGATTTATCTCTTTTTTGTTGCATATGTGATGAACAATAACATCCATCAACAATTATACATTAGAATAACTATGTGTATGCATTAAGATAAAGTGACTGTGATGAGTAATATAATTAAATCCACCAATAATCATCCATCAACAATTATACGTTGGAATAACAAAGTCTATGCATTAATATAAAGTGATTTTGAAAACAACTTTTGGTATGTATAATTATAAGTCAGGAATTATAAAAGTCACTTAAAAATTGATGATATACATAATATTTATGAGAATTAGATTGGTTAAAGTTGGGATATGTAAGGTTTCTGACTAAAATCTAAATATGTGTGTCATATTAAGATGTCTGGTAATTCAAAGGATATTTGTTGTTTAATGTTTAAGGATATTTCAGTTTTTAAAGGATATAATTTACTGTCTTTTGTTGTTACAAAAGATTTCATCTACCAAACTTCATTTTAGAATTCCGTGAATTAATTCTATCTAGAAATGTGATGGATTAATACCATATAATTATTATTTAATATTTTATTAATTAGTGTTTTTAGTAATAACACTTCATCTACCAAACTCCATTTTAGAATTTCGTGAATTAATTCTATCTAGAAATATAATGGATTAATACCATATAGTTATTATTTAATATTTTATTAATTAGTTTTTTAATAATATTTAAATTTAGTGAAGGGGTAAAATCGTAATCCAACTTTGAAGTTAAGATCTTTCCACTTATAATAATATATGATATTTAATATTTTATTAATTATTTTTTTAATAATATTTAAATTTAGTGAAGGGGTAAAATCGTAATCCAACTTTGAAGTTAAGATCTTTCCACTTATAATAATATATATGATAAGATACAATTATGAGGTTGTGTTGGGGGTAGGGGGTAAGTGGGGTAAGGATTGGGGGCAGGTTGTGAGAGTGAGAAGAAATCCATGAGACTTATTTTTTCTACGTTTTTCACAATTCAAGGAGTCTGTTTTTTTAAAGAAAATATTTTTCAAATATTTTTACGAACTGAACACTTCTTGATATTGATAAGCATGACAATTAGTAAGTAATAAATTTTTTATTTATTTCATGCAATCAATCGATCAAAAAAAACATAATTTCCTTTCCAAGAGGTAACACAAATGCACCAAAGGAACATTCTTTAGTAATTTCTTTAGACTTTATTGATTATTCTTTCATAAAATGTATGAATACTATTTTATTTTTATTTAGTCAATAATTCGTAAAAAAATATATCTTTGTTTTAAGCATTCTTTGCAGACATACTTGACATTTTATTGAAAGTTGAGATTATTTAAAAATAAAAAAAGGAAAGAAAAGAGAAAACACTTATGAAGGAAACCTAAGTTGGAACCAGTTAACTTGTTGATTGTCATAAGTTGAAATTAGTTAAATTATTGTTGATTATCATAAATAATCTTTAGTTGAAATCAAATGTGTTCAATTTAATAAATATGATATTTAATTATAACATTTTTGTTATGATTAAATAACCATATGTGAGAACTGATGGTTAGTATGTTAAACTAGAATATGAGAAGAATAATATAAACTAGAAAGATAGAAATACTAAACGTATTAAATAAATATTCGAGATCATAGAATTCACTATGTGTCATTAAGAAATTTAATCCCCTTAGTGTATTCAAAGTTGTGGATTATTTTCTACCAAAATAAAATGAATATACATGATATTGATGTACCGGTACCTCAAACGGCAATACCTTCAACGAACTCTAAGAGTCGGTCTTCAAATCACACTTAGACTCAAATTTTTGTTTCTAAGAAAATGTATGCAGATGTAAAATTTCAATGCAGGAACTGAGGAAAAACCTCACTATTTGTAGCCAACATTTGAGGTGGATAGGTGCAAACTCAATTTTATCTAAAATATTATCAATCAATCACTTGTCAAAGTTAGAACCACATACAGAGATGACCTGAACAACGACGACACAAGGGGGCACTCTCTTCTTTACCCTTTAAGAGTTAAATGAAGTATTTCTTCGTATATGGAAAAAAAATTCTTCTATTCTACCAATGAGGGAGAAATGACTTTTCATTTCCCTTCACTTAGTTCCCCCACATTTCTCAATTCACATCTTATCTTTATAGCTCAATATTTAAAGAAAACAAACTGAATAATCCCTCACATGAATGTGAAATGGTTGTTTCATGTAAACATATGCATGAAAAAAATTGTGTGATTCGAAAGTAAGGATAAATTGCATCTGGATAAGTAAATTTTTCTTTAAACTTTTCGTAGTGAACATATATTGGATATACTCGGTCAATAGATATATTTGATATCTTTGAACCGTCGAGTTTTAGTGTATACCTAAACAACATAAGTCACACAATCAATCCTTTAACTGCCTTCGATTCTCATTATTTTATTTGTTTCATCAATGAACACTTCCTGGTTCATAAGTGCATAGAGAACTGGCCTTACATGATTCTCCTTGAAGCATCTTACACTTCACACTTACATAGGTGATTTCTAAATGTGTTATCCGTAGATACACCATTTGATATAGTCTATATCAAATTTAGAAATTATTAAAAAAATCGTAATGTCTTATCTTTGTTACTGAACATTGTCTCATTACGAGAATGGATCATAAAATTTATTTTTTCAATGTTGAATCGTTATCAATGACTTGTTTGATCTCCTTGAACCTAGATCTTGAGGTCTTCAGTCTTCTAGACAGAGTTATTGTCACGATGATTTGTTTTCAATCAGTCTTATTTCTTTGATGTTCTTTCAACAAACTCTTTAGTTAGGACTTTTGTAAGTGGATATGAGACATATTATTTTAACTTTACATAGTCAATTATGATAATTTCATTAGAGAGTAGTTATTTAACGATATTGTTTCTTCGTCATATATGACAAAACTTACCATTATACATAACGCTAACAGTCCATTTTATTGTTGATTGACTATCGTAATGTATGTATATAAAAGTCATCGATTTGGATCAAAATGAAATGTCTTATAAGAAATTTAAGAGTCATTTAGCTTTTCATCAATCTTGTTTAAAACTATAAACTCAGACTTCATTATAGAGGGGATGATAACGTTTGCTTGGATGATTCCAAGACATTGCTCCTTTGTTAATGGTAAAAAATATGCACATGCGGACTTACTTTCAGTTGACTCAGTAATTCAATTTTCATCACTATATTCTTCAACAATTATTGAATACTTATTTTAATGCAAAGTAAAGTTTTGAGTATGATCTCTGAAAATTTGTGTCATTGCCCTTCCATGATTTTGGTTGAGATTACTTGTGTATTGACCCAATTTACTTATAGTGCAGGCTATACTTGGTCATGTACAATTCATGATGTATATCAAACTTTCCAACATTTTGACAATTTCAATTGAAATTGACTTTCACCTTTATTTTTAGCAATAGCAGGTTCACATAATTGATATTTTTGCAATTTTTAAGTTCAGATACTTAAATTTTCAAGTACCATTTGGATATAATGAGATTGAGATAATACTAGACCTTGAAAAGTTTGTGAATCTTAATTCTTAATATCAAATCAACAACTCCTATGTCTTCCCTATCAAATTTACTAGCAAACATACGCTTAGTAACATTTATGTTAGCTATGTCGTTACTTATTATTAACATATCATCCACATATAAATAGATAACGGCTACTTGATTTGGAGTGTTCTTAATGTAAACACAGTTATCATACTCATTAATTTTGAAATTATTTGACAACATTATATGGTCAAATTCTGTATGCCATTATTTGGGTGCTTGTTATAATCTATACAAAGATTTAACAAGTCGACACACCTTTTCATTTTTAGAAACCACAAATCATTCAGATTGTTCCATATAGATTTCTTCCTCTAAATGTCCATTTAAGAAGGTAGTTTTCACTTTCATTTGGAGAATTTCAAAATTGTACACAGAGGTTAACACTTTTAACACTCAAATCAATGTAATTCTTATTATATGTGAGTATGTATCAAAATAATCAAGATCCTCACATTGTCTAAATTCTTTGACGACAAGTCTTGTTTTATATTTGTCAATAATACTATCATCTTTCGTTTTCCTTTTGAAAATTCATTTAGAACCTATGTGTTTGTTTTTCGGAGGAAGATCAATCAACTCTCACGTATGATTATTCATTATGGATTCTATTTCACTATTAATTGTCTCTTTTCAACATTGTGCTTTTGAAGAAGTCATAGCTTTTTAAAAATTTGAGATTCATTTTCTAACAAAAATGTTAGGAATTCTAGAGAAAAGAGAGTAAAAGTCCTAGTTAACCAGGAAGACAACTATTCTTCTGGACGAGAAGAGCGAGTCTCAGTCCGGGGTGAGAAGCCAATAGGAAATTTCGGGGGGTTACAGATCTCTTATACTACCATCGATCGACAGAGCGGAACGACCCAACCTGGAACAAGAACCAAACCTGACAGCGAGAGGAGAGGAGAGACCATTTTCATGAGAGAGGGACGAGCAAGTGACAGATTGGGAAAAAAAACAGGTAGGCCTTCTGAGCGGTCATTTAGGGGCCTTGTTAGCGACCCATCATTCTTCCCTATATTTGCTACATCTTGAATTTTCTACATCATGATCAATTTTTGTTATTTATTTTCGAAATCATTTAAGTCCTTCATTAGAAGACTCACGCGTGGTTTGAAAGTGATTAGGGTGTCATACAAAAACTTACAATTGCAAATAATATGGTTGATAGATTAGATGACAAATAAAAGCATACTAAAAACATATTATTAATATAGTTTGGTCAAGTGACCTACATATTGAAAACTAATATTAAAAAACATAAACTCTATTGGGGAATAATCTCCCCATTAACAAAACTTTAAACGTCTACATTGTGGATACTATTGTGTTTGGTATGAGAAGAGAGACCTTCAATTTATAGAGTTTTAAATTATTCCTCTAAGGAAAGAATATCCAAATATGAAAGAGAAATATATTTTCCTTTCAGAAAAGTAAAAGCATTTATGGTAATGTTCTCCCTCTTGCATTCTTTTGTAAAGTTTGATCCCCCCC
>NW_006239370.1:94510-101970 GCF_000226075.1 Solanum tuberosum | reverse complement strand
ACCCCCCCCCCCCCCCCTCTTGCATTTGTTTTGCTAAATAAACACAAAATAAGGTTCCAAACCAAATCCCCCCTCACCATGGAGGCGAAAGCCTTGGTAGATGGATTCTATTAAAAAAATTATAGTTTGTTGGTTGTAAATAACTATGTTTTAAGTGCTGAAATTATTTTTTAAGCAACTACATGTTTAAATAGAAATGTTGAAATTAATATTAAATATTTGATGGTTAATTTTTTTTTACAGTTTGTTGGTTGTAAATAAAATTGTTGAAATTGACTGAAATACTCTTTTTTTAAATATAAAATATAAATTTAAAAATATTTTTGTAGGGGAAAAAGAAAGAAACGACGGATATAGAGCATAAAAAAAAGAAATTAAGCGTCTTATTTTGAGAATAAGGGAAAAAAAGGGTAAGGATATAGAAAACAACTTTGTCAAATCAAAATTTACTACTATAAGATTGAAAGATCATAGCATGTTGGGTCAAATTATCAAAAAATCTTTATAATCTGTTTTCTAATTTCACTTGATCCTGAAGTACTTATTTTAGAAAGTTAAGATGTTCGACCTTTTTTTTTATAAAAGAAAAAAGTCTTTTTAAATATTAATAGACGTTTTTTTAGAAATTAGAAAGAGTAACTCTTTTCCAAAGCACTCTTTTGAAACATCATTACCTAAGCATAAAGTGATCTAATATTGACAAAAACGTTTCTTAAATTAACAAATCAAATACAAATTGTTATTCTTCAAAAATACCTCTTTGAAAAGCACTTCTGATAAATAAAATAAACTTCAGAACTTATACTTCACTTAGGGGATGTTCGGTAGGGTGTATTAAAATAATAGTGAATATGATATATTAGTAATGCTCATATTAGTTATGCTAAGATTATTTCTTACTCGGAGTTCGATTTGATGTATTAAAAATAGGCAAAATATGTGGCATTAGAATAACTAAGTTGACAAAAGTTTGTAACTACACACCTCTTAAGGCGAGTGAATATCTTTTTTGAGTTAAAAAATATTAAAATTATAAAAAAATAATTATAAAAACTCCTTCTGTTTCACCCATTACACTTCATTTTCATCCATCTTCATCCTTATCCAACCCTTTTTTCTTTCTTCTCCACAGTCTATTGTCATCAATTTAACAAATCTTAGGCACCTCCTTGAGTTGACTGATTCATCGGCGGAGGAAGAGAGTGGCACTGGCGGTGTTCGTCGGAGACCACTAATTCATAGTGGAGTGAGAGAGAGAGAGAGGCGACACTGTGATACAAGTTAGCAAAAGGAGAACTAATCGATAACTAATTGCTGATGTGACAAATTCTGTTAATAAGTCTAGAACTTAGTTAGAACAGTTAGCACTGTTAGATGGTTAAATTATGTTATTACTGTAGCTTTGAGTTTTAACTATTTTAGCAATCTCTAGGAGTCTATAAAAGGATTGTATTAGATCATTGACATTCATTGATTGATTGATAACAAGATTGTTTTCTTCTCTCTATATTTTTCTCTTTAGCTAAATTCTTCGATTTAATCCCTGAACTAGCTATTCATATTCCTCGAGATTACTCCTGGAATTTGTTTTTTCTTTGTAATTCTCTATAAATGTATAAATTGGTATCAGAGCCACCAATCCTTGGCATTAATATGATGACGCGCAACAAAAGTCAAGAGGAAGCAAAGGACAAGTTTCACTAGATTCAGACCCAGTTACAAAAATTGATGGAAGGGATATCTATTATGAACGATCGCAATGCACGGGCTGATAAGGAATTGCTAGAAATCAGGGAAGCAATTGGGCATTTGAATTAGAAGGGGAAAGAAAAGGATCCAGCTAGGGCAGAATCTAATTTTGGTCGAGATTGTTTAGGATAAACGCCGCAAGGAACTCGATTCAATGATATGCAGACCGGAGAAACGCCGCAAAGAGCTCGATTCAATGATATGCATACTGGTAATGATCCTAACTACAATAGTATGTTTTTCAATCGTTACTCTAGATTAGAATTCCCTCATTTTTTTGGTGGTGAGTTAAGAAATTGGTTGTACAAAGTTGATCAATTCTTCTCCATGGATGAAATACCTTTTGAGCAAAGGGTGAATATGGCTTCTATCCACTTTGAAGGTGAAGCTATGGCATGGAACAAGTCCTACATTAGGTCTAGAAACTCGGTTTTAGATCCATCTTGGACTGAATTTGTGTTAGCATTGATTGAAAGGTTCGGAGAGGGTTTTGAAGATCCCCATGGAAGCCCTAAAGAACTTACAACAAACTAGTAGTGTGATGGAGTATCGGGCTGAGTTTGATAGGTTATTTAACTGGACTTAATCTCTCCAATGAAAATGCCATTAGTTGTTTTTTGGGAGGTCTAAAGAGGGAGTTGAAAAAGTCTATTAGAATACATGTTCCAAAAACTTTGTTGCAAGCCTATAAGGTAGCTAGGTCGCAAGACGAGGTGTTTGAAGCTCAAGCTCAATCTTGGGGAATCAAATCTTTTCCTAAGGTCCAAGGTCCTATATTACCCACTCTTGCCCATATTAAACCTCAGTATTCCCAAAGAAATTCTTATTCCAATTCCACATTCATGAAACCCCTTGAATCTGCACCTAATAGGATTAATGGATTCCCTAATAATGGTGTTACTAAAAGGCTATCTGCAGCAGAGATGGACTAAAGGAGATCCAAAGGGTTGTGTTTCTTTTGTGATGAAAAATATGTGAAGGGACATAACTGCAGGGGAAGGAAGCAACTGTATCTAGTAGAAGTAGTTGAGGAATAAGAATTAAATGTTGAAGTGGAAGATGAACATATAGAAAAGGTGTGGGAGAAGACGGATGAATTTATGGTTATATCATTACAGGCTTTTACAAGGGTCACTGGTTATCAAACAACAGGAGTAACAGGATACCATGAAATTCAATCACTGCAAGTCTTGATTGATACTGGGAACACTCACAACTTTATAGATAAACAAATGGCTGCAAAGTTGGGTTGTCACACTAACGCTATTCAGGAACAATCTATAAGTGTGGCTGATGGTAGAGAAGTGCAAAGCGCTGCTATTTGCAAGAATCTTCACTGGCTACTACAGGGCACCACATTCTCTTCTGATTTTTTTGCTTTTTACCATTAGGAAATGTGGATATAGTCTTAGGAGTACAATGGTTGAATACAATGGGCAGAATTTTGTTTGATTTTAAACATAGGTCCATCGAGTTTGTTTATAAGGGAAAACAAACATGTATTAAGAGGGGCTAGCACTGGTCTGAAGTATGTTAAAGCTAAGACCTTAGCTAATGAGGGGTAATTGTTCATGTTGTCACATGTACCTCAGACAATAGAAGTCTCGCAGTGTCACAACATTCAAGGTGAGGGAATTTGTCCATCATTTGTTGCACTAATTAGTCAGTACTCTTGCTTATTTGAATTGCCAACTACATTACCACCTCACAGAGGTTCTTTTGATCATAGAATTCCCCTCATTGACAAATCAAATCTTATTAACAAGAGACCCTATAGGTATTCGGGAATTAAGAAAGATGTCATTGAAAAATTAGTACAAGAGATCTTGGATCAAGGTGTGGTGCAACATAGTACTAGCCCTTATGCTTCTCCAGTAGTGTTAGTTGGGAAGAAAGATGGAAGTTGGAGACTCTGTGTTGATTACAGAGATTTGAATCAGATGACAATTAAGGATTTTCTGATACCTATCATTGCAGACTTGTTGGATGAGTTAGGTGGAGTTGTGAATTTTTCTAAAATTGATCTCAGTGCAGGTTATCATCAATTAAGAATGGCTGAAGAGGATGCTTACAAAACAACTTTTAAAATTCATGAATGTCACTATGAATTTTTGGTTATTCCCTTTGGCTTAACCAATGCACCTTCATCATTTCAGAGTATGGTGAATGCAGTCTTTAAATCATTGTCGAGGAAATCAGTATTGATATTCTTAGATGATATTCTGATTTATAGCAAAGATATTAATGTTCATTTAGTTCATGTGGAAGTTGTATTTGATTTGATGAAACAATATCAGTTGTATGCAAAATATCAAAGTGTGCTTTTACAGTGGATAAGGTGGAATATCTGGGGCATTTTATTAGTGCTGAGGGGGTGTCAACTGATCCCAAAAAGATTACAGTTGTGCAACATTGGCCAATACCAACTAATATCAAACTATTGAGAGGATTCTTGGGGCTTGTAGGATACTATAGGAGATTCATCCAAGGGTTTGGAAGCATATGTAGACCATTGCATGCCTTATTAAAGAGGGAAGGGTTTGTGTGGATAGGTGATGCTACTACAACTTTTGAGACACTGAAACAAACTTTGATTTTTGCCCCAATACTTGCTATGCCAAATTTTTCCTTGTTTTTCATAGTGGAGACAGATGCTAGTGGTAGAGGTATTGGAGCTGTGCTAATGCAACATGGACACCATATTGCCTACATTAGTAAATCCTTGGCATCGAGGCACTAAGCCTTGTCAGTGTATGGTAGGGAGTTATTGGCACTTATTTTTGTTGTCACTAAGTGGTCTCACTACATGTTGGGCAGATCATTTGTGGTGAGGACAGATCAAAAGGCTTTGAAACACTTACTCAACCAACATATTATACAGACTTTCAGGTGGCTGGCATATCAAAGTTGATGGCTTTTGATTTTTCCATAGAGTACAAGAAGGGTTCTGAGAATAAGGCTGCTAATGCCTTATCTAGGAAGCCTGATGCTGAGTTATTAGCTATTTCACTTCTTACTCCTAATGATACTGTCACTCCCTGAGCCTACACCCTAGGCGGGACTGGCACTCGAGAACCATTGCTGGCCCCAAGCGAATCCTTGGTCTGGCTTACTTACTCAGCGGAAGACTTAAACATAAGAAACATAACTCAAAAGATAATAACTTAGCCAAAATGGCAACTCAAGTATTAAACGTATACAACTGAAATGAATAAGACTAAATAACTATACTATCCATCTATGAAGCCTCTAAAACAAAGAGGGATGTCGGGACAAGACCCCCGATCATCCTAACAACTGAAAACTAGAAAGCAATGTAAAAAGGAGCCCTCCGGAAAGCAAGGAGGCTCACCAACAGACTCTAAGTGCTCAACTGGATCAACAAGGCGATGGATGCTGATCATGGCACTAAGGATGATTTAGCCCCGTTCATCACCACTACTCATCCTTCTGTGGAATCCATTAGTCGGACTCCTAGGCGTGCAAATCTATGCACATCTTTCGCTAACTCTCTCTTTTCTTCCTCAACATGGGCGGTACTACCCAAACACAACCTGCTTAAAGCATCAACGACAATATTAGCCTTACTTGGGTGATAAAGAATACTCATGTCATAATCCTTGAGTAATTCTAACCACCTCCTTTGTCTGATATTAAGCTATTTAAGAGTGAACACATATTGAAGACTCTTGCAATCAGTGAATACATCTATATGAACACCATACAAATAATGACGCCATATCTTCAAAGCAAATACTACAACAGCCACCTCTAAGTCATGGGTTGGGTAATTCTTCTCATGAACTTTCAACTGTCTGGATGCATAAGCTATAACCTTGCCATTCTGCATCAACATACAACCCGAACCAACTCTAGACGCATCACAATATACCACAAAACCTTGAGTACCTTCTGGTAAAGTCAACACTGGGGCAATAGTTTAACCTCTTTTTTCAATTCCTGAAAGCTTTTTTCTCACAAGCTTCAGACCATTTGAAATTTTCATTGTCTTCTGAGTTAACTTGGTCAAAGGGGATGAAATGGATGAGAACACCTCTACAAACCTTCTATAATAGCCAGCCAAACCCAAGAAACTCCTAATGTCAGTTGGAGATGTGGGTCTAGGCCAATTCTGCACTACCTCTATTTTCTGAGTATCAACTTTAATTCCCTCTCTAGACACAATGTGGCCTAAGAATGCCACAGACTCAAGCCAAAACTCATACTTAGAGAACTTGGCATACAACTCTCTAGCTTTTAAAGTCTGGAGAACTATTCTGAGATGACTGCATGATTTTCTTCATTCCTTGAATAGATTAGTATGTCATCAATGAAGACGATAACAAACATATCTAAATAAGGTTTGAATACTCTATTCATAAGGTCTATGAATGTTGCAAGCGTATTGGTCAAACCAAAGGACATAACTAGGAACTCATAATGACCATAACGGGTCCTGAATGCTATCTTTGGAATATCACATTTCCTTACTCTCAACTGATGATAGCCTGATCTGAGATCTATCTTAGAGAAACAGGTAGCACCCTGAAGCTGATTGTAAAGATCATCAATCCTTGGGAGATGATATTTGTTCTTGATGGTAACCTGTTCAACTGACAGTAATCTATACACATCCTAAGGAACCATCCTTCTTCCTCACAAATAAGACCGGAGCGCCCCAAAGTGAGACACTTGGTCGAATAAAGCCCTTATCAAGGAGATCTTTCATTTGTTCTTTAAGCTCTTTCAACTATGTGGTGTCATTCTATATGGCGGAATAGATATAGGACGAGTATCTGGAAGAATGTCTATACCGAAGTCTATTTCTCTCTCAAGAGGGACTCCGGGAAGATCATCAGGAAAGACTTCTGGAAACTCTCTTACTACTGAAACTGACTGAATAAGAGGTATCTTAACACTAGAGTCATTAACTCGGACTAAGTGATAGACACACCTCTTGGAAACTAACTTTCTTGTCTTAAGGTACGAAATGAAACGACCCTTAGGCACTGTTGAACTACTTTTCCACTTTAAGATTGGCTCATTAGGAAGTTGGAACTTAACAACTTGAGTTCTACAATCAATGGAGGCATAAAAGGCATGAAGTCAGTCCATACCTAGAATGACGTCGAAGTCTACTATGTCTAATTCAATTAAATCAGCCATGGTGTCTTTGTGATTGATGGAAATGACACAATCACGATATACTAGCTCAGCTAAAATAGACTCCCCAACCGGTGTAGAAACACAAAAGGGTTCATAGAGGTTCTCAGGAAAGAAACGACCCTTAGGCACTGTTGAACTACTTTTCCACTTTAAGATTGGCTCATTAGGAAGTTGGAACTTAACAACTTGAGTTCTACAATCAATGGAGGCATAAAAGGCATGAAGTCAGTCCATACCTAGAATGACGTCGAAGTCTACTATGTCTAATTCAATTAAATCAGCCATGGTGTCTTTGTGATTGATGGAAATGACACAATCACGATATACTAGCTCAGCTAAAATAGACTCCCCAACCGGTGTAGAAACACAAAAGGGTTCATAGAGGTTCTCAGGAAAAACATCAAAACTATTTGCAACATAAGGGGTTACAAAAGATAAACTTGCTCCTGGGTCTAGCAAAGCATAAACATCAAGAGTAAAGACTTTGATCATACCAGTGACAACATCTGGAGAGTTCTCTTACCCCTGGCGACTAGTGATCGCAT
>NW_006239370.1:32135-94498 GCF_000226075.1 Solanum tuberosum | reverse complement strand
AGTACCGGAAGTAGCTCCTCTAGGTGCAGCCCTGTCTGGTGGAGCAACTGATGAAGATTGGGCTTTATTTCCCTGATTCCCATTACCTTGCCGGTTCTTGGGGCACTCTTTCATAAAGTGACCCTCTTGTCCACACTTGAACTAACCTGTGGAACCATTGCAACACTTACTTGGGTGGGTTCTACCACACTTAGCACATGCAGGAGCCCAGTTACCTCCTTGTGCCATACTACCCTGAGATTGGGCAGGTCTAGCCCTGAAATGCTGGGAATTTTAACTGTTGTACTCACCTTTGTTTCTGGGTGTAGGTGCACTAGCAGATGATGGAGCAGGTCCCTTTTGCTTTTTCTAAAAGGATGAACGGTTCACATTACCTTTTTGCTGGCCAGACTCATTTCATATCTTCGCTTTCTTGTTTCTAAACTCCTTTCTATCCCTCAGTTTCTCTTCCTCAACCCGATGCACATAGACCATAAACCTTAATATATCCATGTCACCTATTAGCATTGCAGCCCTACCTTCCTTACTCGACAGACGAGATTGTCGAGCAACAAACAAGCTCATTATATTCCTCATATCCGCAACCATCTCCGGAGCATAACAGGACAGTTGGGTGAACTTCAACCCATACTCATGAACGCTCAAAGAATCCTGCTTAAGTGTGAGGAACTCTCGTACCTTACCCTCTTTCAGTTCTCGGGGAAAGAAATGCCCCAAGAAGGCCTCTTCTAAACAAGCCCAACTCGCAGGTAGTGCATCCTCAGCTCGGTTCTTCTTCCATTGATCGAACCAAATCCTAGTGACACCCTTCATTTGATATGCAACTAGTTCCACTCTCTCAGTATCAGCAACGTGCATGACATCAAATACCTTTTGCAGCTCCTCAATAAAGTTCTCTAGATCCTCAGTTGTGCTTGAACCAGTGAAACTTGGAGGGTTTATCCTCAAGAATTCGCGGATCCTCAAAGTGTCAGCCTCTTCTTGTCGAGCCCCTCTTTGTTGCCCAACCTAATTAGTCACATCTTGACTTAGCATCCTTATCGCTTCCTTGAACTCATCATTAGTAACTTCTCATTGGGGTTGCATTTCAGGTGTATTAGGTACCCCTTGCTCCTCAATATTACGCCTAGTAGGATGACCTGTGGTAGCTTTTCGTGGAGGCATGATCATCTAAAAACATGCGCAAGCACAAATTAGAAGAAACTTTTTAGAGATCAAACTCTAACGCACAAAATGTGTATGAAAGAAGTGAGAAATTTTCCTGAGTGTTGCAGCCTCCTAATTATAGATGTGGCGTGCTTCATATCGATAACTAGGACTCTATAGACACGGCTTCATAGACTCCCCAGGACTCTTGAACTCTGTGCTTTGATACCAAGTTTGTCACTCCCCGAGCCTACACCCTGGGCGGGACTGGAACTCGAGAACCATTGCTGGCCCCAAGCGAACCCTTGGCCTACCATTGTTGGCCCCAAACGAACCCTTGGCCTGACTTACTTACTCAACAAAAGACTTAAACATAAGAAACATAACTCATGCAATAACTCAAGAGATAATAACTTAGCCAAAATGACAACTTAAGTATTAAACGTATACAACTGAAATGAATAAGATTAAAGAACTATATTATCCGTCTATGAAGCCTCTAAAACAAAGAGGAATGTCAAGACAAGACCCCCGATCATCCTAACAACTGAAAACTTGAAAGTAATGTAAAAATGAGCCCTCCGGAAAGCAAAGAGGCTCACCAACAGACTATGAGTGCTCAACTGGATCAACGAGGCGCTGGATCCAAAGAGGCGCTGGATGTTGATTCTGGTTACCTGCGTCTGCATCATAAGATGATGCATGCTAACTGGCATCGGTACATTGAATGTACGAGTATGCGAGTTGGAATGCTAAACATAACATAGGCTTGAAAGGAATCTGAAAGGAACACTTACATTGGCCTTACTCAACTCCTGAATAACTTAACTCAATATAAAGCAATAAAACACATGCAATATACAAAAAGTTTTTAAAACAGTAGAAAGCAACTTTGTTTGTTAAAGAAATGCAATAACAAACTCAACTGTACTCGTATAATGAAGTAATATAGTTTATGTGAGAGTTTCTCTAACCGACAACCACCACTATGAGCCTAAGTGGTGATACAACGTCTTTCCCACGCTGCAAGAACTGTCCTATACTTTGCCGTCATATAGAACGCCTTAACTAAGTGGATCCACTAGTCTATTCTAAAAAACACTTAAAAAGTCATCTAAAAAGTATGATCCTTTACTACCTATAATGGCTACATGGTTTATGGATACTTGAGTTAATATGAACTCGCATGCCCATATTGGTGCTCAATACTACTCCCAAAATATACTTAGCTCATATGTTTTAAAACAAAACTTCTTTCTTTGGTTTGAGATAATTACTCAAAACTTAGCTTAAAAGCTCTCTTGGAAATTGGTGTTTCCCTTTCTTGTTCAAATGTGAAAACATTTTAAACTCTTGGGAATACTAGTTCCCTTATAACGTTTGGAGAAATGAACTCAACTCTTTACTTTTTTGCTTAACATAAAATTTAAGTCTTAAAACAAAGTTAAAACGTTTGTGAAAGACTTTTGAAAAACTTTATGAACTTCTCTTGACTTGATTCTTGACTTCTAAACTTGACTCTTAACTTTCCTTGAATTGAATTATGGATTCAAGGTTCATAATCTCATGTTTATGGATGATTTCATGATGTTTATATGTACCTTAGAGTATTGGAATCAACTAGGAAGTGTTAGTAAACTTTAGAAGGACTTAGACGAGCTAAACGACGAAAAATGGGTGGAAAACGACGATTCAGGCGCATCCTTGGCGCACCGCGCCAGCCCCAACTTACTGGGGCTCCAAAATGGCGCACTGCTGGCGCACCGCCTCAGCCTGCTTGGCGCTATGGGGGCGCGTCGCGCCAGCCTTCCCTTCAGGCAAAAACCGATGAACTTTTGGTCTCGTTTTCTGATCTTAAATCGATTAATTCCGCCTCCTTTTCTCAAATTCACTTTAGAATCAGATACCCAAGGCATAAACACAAAATCTAACTCAATCAACTCAAGGAAACAACACTTTAATATCAAGAAACTCCTTAATCTCAACTCATATTCAAGAACGAAAGCAATTCAAGAACAACTATCAAGAACATTCAACTTCCAATCTTTTTAGAATGAATTCACGCTGAATCAACATGCTTGGCACGTGGGTAAACAAACCCAACATTATGAAAGTCTCACATACCTCGTAGGTATCACCCCTTGACGAAATCCACACGCAAATCTCCAAGAAATCGACAAATCTTGAGTTTTCTTCTCCTTTCTCCTCTTTTCTCTTTTCTCCAAGCCCTAGCATGAATTCCAATTGACTAAACTGATCTAATTCTGATTATACCCCAAATAACCTCCTAAAAACGAATTAAATTAATAGGGTAAGGGAAAGACTAAAATACTCTTCCAAAATCCGGATTGGACTTTCCTTATTTGAACAACCCAACTTCCAATGGGCATAACTCACTCATACGAACTCGGAATCGTGCAAACTCGGCGACGTTGGAAAGATCATTCCAAGATATTTTCTACTATATCTGTAAACACACCTAAATCATCCTGAGCTAGGAGTTATGGTCATTTTAAGTTGACCAAAACTCAACTTAACATACTTGACAAATTTTCCAGATTTCAATTCTTTCCAAAGATGACTATTTCCAAATTCTTAACTTCTTCCTAGTTCTTTCGAATAGCGAGATGTTACAGATACATTGTACCAACAGATCAAGGACACTTGGACACAAGATGCTACATTGTAAGAGTTGATTGTTAAGTTGCAGGTTCAACCTTCCAAGTAGTTTACTTGGTGCAATGACCAACTCATATGGAAGGGTAGACTAGTAGTTGGACATGATACACAATTGAGGAATAATATCATTACACTATGGCACTCTACTCCTCAAGGTGGGCATTCTCGAATGGATGCAACTATCAGAAGAATTCAATCATTATTTTATTGGAAGTTTATTGTTCAGGATATTAGAAACTTTATCCACAAGTGTGATATTTGCCAACGGCACAAGTATGATGTTGTTGCATACCAGGGTTGTTACAACCCCTGCCCATCCCTGATGGAGTACAATGTAGACTGATGAGTGTCTTGATTTTATTGAAGGTCTCCCTAAAGCTAAGGGCAATAATGTGATATTAGTAGTTGTGGATCGACTTAGTAAATGTGGTTATTTAATGATCTTGCAACATCCTTATACTGCCCAAGATGTAGCTCAGTGTTACTTGGATCGCGTCTTTAAACTCCATGGTATGTCTGTTACCTTGACGAGTGATAGGGACCTTGTTTTCTTCAGCTCATTTTGGAAGGAGTTGTTCACTCTACAAGGAGTTTAGTTGCAAAGATCTATTGTATATCACCCCAGACTGATGGGCAAACTGAAGTACTGAACAGAACTTTGGAAACCTATTTGAGGTGTTTTTGCTCAGACAAACCTCTGCTTTGGCCCTCATATCTACCACTTGCAGAGTGGTGGTATAATACCACTTATCACATTGCTATCAAATTCACACCCTTTGAAGTTCTTTATTGTCAAAAACCACCTATTCATCCTTATTTGGTTGGAGAAGCTGCTAACGAGATGGTTGACAGGTCCTTGGAAGCAAGAGAGGCAATTATTGAGTTGCTTAAGTTTCACATCAGTTGGGCACAACACAGGATGAAGGACTTGGCTAACAGACATAGATCAGACATGGTGTTTGCAGTTGGTGACTGGGTGTATTTGAAGCTACAACCTTATAGACAAGTTTCAGTGGCTGCTCAACCTTTCAACAAGCTAGCAACAAAGTATTATGGCCCCTATATCATTGACGTACGGGTTGGTCCAGTGACCTATAAATTGTTGCTTCATGTTGAGGTGTTGATCCATCCCATTTTCTATGTTTCTCAGCTCAAGAGATACCATGAAGTGCCTAGGGACATTTCTCATCCTCCAGTCCTACAACTTTCCAGTCCAAATTGTTCGACATCTGAAGCTATACTTGAGAGGAGGTTGGTTGGAAGGGTAACAAAGCTGTGTGTCAAGTGCTTGTCCAGTGGTTAGGTTTGGACGTTGATCAGGCAACTTGGGAATATCTTTCTGAATTGAAGCATATATTTCCCTCTTTTCATCCTTGAGGACAAGTATGTTCTCTACGGAGGGGTATTGATACAAGTTAGCAAAAGGAGAACTAATCGATAACTAATCGCTGATGTGGCAAATTCTGTTAACAAGTCCAGAAGTTAGTTAGAACAGTTAGCACTATTAGATGGTTAAATTTTGTTATTACTGTAACTTTGGATTTTAATTGTTTTAGCAATCTCTAGGAGCCTATATAAGGATTGTATTATATCATTGATATCCATTCATTGATTGATAATAAGATTGTTTTCTTCTCTTTATATTTTTCTCTTTAGCTGAATTCTCGAGTTTAATCCCTGAACTAGTTGTTCATATTCCTCGAGATTACTCCTGGAATTTGTTTCTTCTCTGTTAATTCTCTATAATTGTATCACGCTGTCAGTGGAGAAGAGAACAAGGTGGGTGAGGGTGCGAGGATTTGATCACAACAACGAAGAGGTTTTTTGGCCAGATCTGGTGGTGCGACGGCTTAGGTTGTTGATATTGTGAAGGCTGAAGGAGGAGGAAAGAAAAATAGTGAGGGTGTGCAACGGAGATGAAGATGGGTGAGGGAGAGAGTGTAGGTGGTCTCGCCAGCTTTCTTCGGTAGATTTTGGTTGTTTCATGGTGGGAATAAGGGAGAAGATGCATTAAGTTTTACATTAAAGAATAAATTAAATTTTGTCATTTAACCTCTTATTAAATAATTTTGGTTATTAATTTTAAAAAACAGTTATGAAATAATTATGATTTGGTATTAATACATCTAACATGGATATGACATGTCATTTATGTAAGGGAGAGTGAGCTACACACATGGTTGAATGAGTTTAAAAATCTCATTTTAATTGAGTTTAAGAGTTCAGTTGCCAAAAGATAAAGTAGAAGGATCCAAAATACAAACTCATACAAACACAAGGATCCATCAGATCATTTCGCCTTAAAAATAACATGCATTGCATAATTTTAAAAAAGAGTATTTGTTTCCAAAAATACCCTCCACAAATATGGTGGAAAGAATGTGGAAAAGGTTTTTATGGACAAATGTGTCTTTAATCATACTAATTCATGCATTAAAACCCTTTAGTTATGCCCATCTTAATACTCAATAGAATGTATAATTAGTTATACATAGATAGAAAAAGTAAACCAAAGAGCCCCTCAAAGTTTAGTTTGAGTAATATTAATATTATTTTACAAAAGCATATTACATGACTGGGCATAGTAAATATTTTTAAAAAATATAAAGGAGAGATTGTGATTGAGGAAATGAAATTATGGTTATTTATCATCCTCAATAAGATACCTGCATTACAAAAACATTTACAGAGCCTGACGCAAATAAAAAAATTGGTTACCTAACAAAATTACAAGATCAGAAGTATCAGCTGTTAGTTGAGTGGTATGAGATTTTTACTATGACTGATAAAGGAATGTTTACAACATGACCTTTGTTTCCTACAAGTCCTATTCTTCCAAAGCTTGGTGTTGTACTGTTCATGGTAGCATTGAGGAACACATTCAAGATCTGCTGCTGTCCACTTGCAACGAAAAATCGCTTTGGGGTAACCTTAATGGAAACCCCATTAGGTGCGCTCCAACCGACAATATATGTTTCATTGCCCGCTATGTTGGTCAACATTCTTTGAACTTTTCTTGATTGGTTCAACTTTGATATTGTGATTGAAGGCATGTTTAGGTCAGCTCCATTCATAGTAGATACTCCACAGCTCTCACCAGTGTAATTCAGAAGAACAGGAGCTGATCCATTTATGCCACAGAGGAACGCCATGTAGTCGTTATAACCTACAAATCAGAATTTAAGGTCCACATCTAACAGAAAATGATGTGCCACAATGGATGTATTCTAGCCACCCCCAAATCATTAGTCATTGTTTTCTGAACGTTTTTAGTGATTTAACTAACTCTACGTTGAATTATTCTCAATTCTCATTTAAGTCAAATCACTCACGTAGTCCTTAAAATGAATCAAACAGTTTATGCTTAGAGAACAACAAATTTGAAATAATGTGGGGTGAGAATCGCAGTATGATGAGAACTAATAAACAAAATAAGCAAATTATAGTTTGAACTAGAGATGCAAAACTTTCTAAAGAAGGTTGGCCAAACCTAGCTCTCAACGCCACTCCTTCCCAATAGATTGTCTGGCCTAGTCTTTGTACCAAGAAACTTTAAACAATGGTAAACACGTCTATACGATTCTTAACACCCTATACTTGTATAAAGATCAAAACACTTAATAGACACAGAAGAGATAAAGATATGCTTCCTAGCCTACCGAAAACTTGGTTGAAGCTAGTTAGGAGCTCCAATCAATCAAGTGTTGACACCGGATTAGGTTTGACCTTCCTTCTCAATGTCTGAACATGCATTCTTTTCTCTGCAGTATGGTATGGTAGACTTATAACCAATCAACTAGAGAACATTCTTATAATTACAGAAATGTTATTGATGTGTTTGGGATATGGAGGAAAACATATTTTCTTATTTTCTCATGCTTGGTTGGACAAAATTTTGGAAAAATATTCTCTAGGAAAATAAGTTCTTTAAAAATGAGGAAAATGACTTCCTTAATGGAAGTAGGTAAAATAAGTTTTATAAGTGACACTCTATATTTATTGTATATCCTCCATACCCACCCAACGGCACCAACCCCTACCCATTGACCCTCCCACTCCTTAGGCCTTCTTCCACCCATATAGTGTTTTGCTAGATAATTGCTTACTTGCTAAAAACTATAAAATAAGTAAGAAAACATCTAGGAAATATACTCCTTCATACCAAAAACACATTCTAAACTTCATGGACTTTTCCTAAGAACAGAGGTTGGAAGTGACTAAGTGATAGCATCCATGGCGGCATACCTTTATTATGAAGCTTTGGAAGCCAAGGAGATCAAAATAAAGTTGGTGAGGTTCAATGAGATATCAAGAATGTGTTTATCGTGGAAGAAGAGTCCAAGAATTATGGCAAGGAGTGGCCCAAGCGCTATACATATTTCATAGTCCAAGTCCAGGAAAAGGAGGATTGGGGCCATATAGAGCCCAAGAGGAGGGGCGTACATGAAGCCCAAGACTGGAGCTAAAAATGCCCAAGAAAGGGGCTGAAATTTCTGTCCAGGAGTTGAGATTAATGCCCACTCACGCCCATAAGGGCTGAAGAAAGTCACGCCCAAAAGGGGTTTTTAGGCTTGTGTTTTTTATATAGAGATCAGAACTGAGAACCCTTAGGTATACGATATGATATACCTTCGGTACACGAGACTGAAGACACAAGACACAGTATTTTAATAAGATATCTTTTGTGCAATGATAAAAATTATCTCCTGTTTAAACACTCTTATTTCCTTCTTCAAGGTATGAGATGTTGATCCTTAATATGAGTGTAATTGTCAAGAACCACAGTAGATGTCTTTACTTTAGATCAAAGTTGTGGGATAAAGACTAGGCCAGGCAAATTGTTGGCTAGGAATGCCATTGACACTAGACAAACCTTGATTGGAAAACTTTTGCATCTATAATTCAAACATAATTCGTCTACTTAATTCTTATCATTCCGCAATTCTAGGAACTACTCTCATCCCTGAGATTACGGCATCTGTCATTTTGAAATTAATAGAGTTCAATAATGGGCTAAAAGGCCAATGAACAATACTCTCCTAAACAGCAAAGAGTAGCTTACTTGTATCCAAAATAAGGCCCGGATCCAGTGCTGCAGTAGCATTCACGAATCCGCTTCCCATGTCAAAAGGTGTTGCAGGAGACTGGTTCGAATCTGGGTTGGCATATGCACGCTGGGCTAGTATTGGGCCCCCATATTTATTATGTTGAGAGGCTGTTGTAGAAAGTGCAGATCCGATTGCAGCCGGAGTAAAGGTTGGAAATTTTTGCTTGATCAAGGCTGCTAAACCAGCAATATGAGGAGCAGCCATGCTTGTACCAGACATCATTGCAAAGTTTTCACCTAAATAATAGGAAGTACTTGGGTCAGTAAATAATTTTTCATAGCATTTTTATTGTTTTATGAGTAACCCCATACTTCTACAGATAGTTCTTGAGTAACCTGCTAGCCTATTTTAGTTCTTTTTATAAGGAAGCCTTTTTTAGTTCTTGAGACCATCTACCTTGAAATTCAATCGATTCAGCGCCGCGGGAACTCCAAGCAGCCCATATAGAATTTCCTGGAGCAACTAGGTTGGGTTTCAATATGTCTGCATTATCAACAGAATTGTCTTCTGGATCTGGTCCCCTTGCAGAATAATACATAACCTTCGGAGCAGACAAACTGAAATTTGGTTTTATTCCCCCCAAAATGCAGGCAACAGCCCCAAACTTGACGATTTTCCTTGTAGTTTCATCTTTCTCAAGAGAAGAATTGTAGTACTGAAGTAAAATCTGCCAAATTAATTAAAATCCCCAAATTAAAATCAAAGACGAGAACTGTAGTGCATACATACCAACAGTCACAGAATGAGTAAACTTGTAACAAAAGAATTTACATGTTTTTACGATTCTTATCTCACTTCCTGTGCACTTAAATGCACAACTGTCCATTTTGATCTGCACAGATACTAAAAGCATTTTTACATCCAAACTCACCTTCGCATCATCTGGAGAAGGAATTATAATTCCAGGCAATCTCATTGGAACCGGATTAAGTTGATAGGTGATAACAAAAGGATCCATGGCAAATACAACTCCAGCTGCACTAAGGTTCATAGCTGTTTCTGAGGCCTGTTTGATGGTGGAAAGCCCAAGCACAAACCGGATGGAGTAGCTACAAATCAAGAGATTCCCTTGAACGAGCGTATGATTGAACTTACTGGCATCTTGGCATTCACTAACATACATATCTTTAGCAGCTGTGTCATTCAAAGCATGAATTGCAGAAACAAGCATGTACATGTTATCTGTTCCAGCTGTAAACAAAAACAATTTTTTTTTGAGAATGGTAACTTTTTCTTCTATTTATCCACAGGTATACTACATCAAAGTAGTCCCCCTTCCAAAAGTATTACAAACTAACAAACTCCAAATTACAGGGAACTCCTGAAAAGGTAGTAAAGAAGTTTAATTGGTTAAGGGTACAGTACGGCACCAACAACTAAAGTGCCGCATTATTGCATTCAAAGAGAAACTGGAAATAAAGTTGCAGCATTTTCAGTGATTGTATCGACAGATACTAACAGACTTATGCTCAATAACCACCAACACCAAACCAAAAAAAGACTTTTACAATACAAAAAATCTAATGGCACTAGTGCATAAATTCTCCACAAAGTACATGCCTGATTAGGTATGCATTATTTATGGGCATACCAGTGAAAATCTCAGGCATCTAGCTTAGGTATGCATTTATGGATGTGTCAGGGAAAATCTCGGGCATCTAGCTTAGGTATGCATGTATGGATGTGTCAGGGAAAATATCTCAGGCATCTAGCTTAGGCAAACATTTTTTTGGGAGATATTACAGGATGCTTCGCAGCTTCCGAAATCTGCAAAAAAGAACTATAGAAAGAATAACAGCATAGAATTTATGTTGTTGAAATTATCAAGCAGACCATCTCCAAGAGTAAATTTCTATAGGCTTCACTTTCTACAACAACTTTCAAGGGCATCGGCTTCCTCAACTTTAAAGGCAATCCTGTAATATCATTTCGCATTCTCCGCTGATTTTGATAAATTTTTGGTATTACCAATACATGACAAGGGATTAAACTTCATTTGTCTGGAAAACATAGCTCTCCTTTTCTTTTTAGGTAGTCCTAAAATGGCATCTGTTTCCCGCAAATGAAAGATTGCTCACCTTTTAATTTCTCTCTGCCTATAGACCTAAAATAAATAAACATGTTTCCTCTCTAACAATTTAAACTTTTAGATGAGACAGTTCACACCATTTAATGTGATATTGGAGCATTTTTGGGTCTATAATAAACATATATCATCTTTAACAATTCAACTTGTATTTGAGGTGGTTCACTTAATATAACATGGCATTGGATCTTTGTTGAAAAATAACTCTAGTTCCTGGCGGTGCAATCACTATTCACTATAGCAACATCTGGGAGAAGATTCATATTAAATTAAGTAAACTACCTTATCTAGCTTGAATTGTTAGAAATTGCACTTTTGTGTACTTATTTTAGTTTGATCACACTGATGTGTGGTCTAATTATTTTTCTTGGGCTAAGTACATGAAAATATTTGTTGATAGGTGGCGACAAGACTTGAATTCAAAAGTTTTGCATGCTTTGATACCATGTGAGAGAAAAGATTAGAAGAAAGCATGAAGAACTTACTGTCATGACCCGCCCATTTGCCATACAAGTAGGGCATAAAATTAAGGGGGGGAAGAATCTAGAATCTTGGAAAGGTTTGGAGAAGGCTCTAGAATACCCTAGAAGAGTGTTCTTGGAAGGCTTGAGAATTCTCTAGCCTTGTAGAGAATTCTAAAAGAGGGCCCAATTTGTAAATATGTAGGGACTTGTATAGCAATTTTTATTTGCACTTTAGCCCCTAGGTGTGTAGTTTAAATAGAGGGGCATTCATTTGTAACTCAACCAAGCAAGTGTAAGCAATCTTCCAAAGCAATACAAAAGCCTTCTTTAAAAACTCTTGTGTCTTTCTTCATTCTCTTAGCGATCTAAGTTTGAAAAGGTCTTACTTGAGTTTACAAGATCGTGAAATAGTCGTGAATAAGTTGTCAAGTGTCACACGGAGCGTTAATTGAAGTATAAGTTCGTGACATTACGCCTCAATGCTAGTGACACACTTTACCGTGGATATAGTAATTTATCTAATGTGGCACATGACCTGTACATACTTTAAGTCTAAGCCTAACTTCTTAATCAAAAGGTAATGGATCATGTTTAATCCAAAAATATATCAAACTTATTTAGAATCACCTTAATATTCACTTGAGAAAGCCCCAAAGGGTTGAGGTTGAGGGACTTGTGACTTAGGTCAAAAGTGTGAGCTCTATGCCAAGTGAACTAAGTCAAACTTATTTAGAAACACCTTAATATTCACTTGAGAGAGAAAGCCCCAAGGGGTTGAGGTTGAGGGACTTGGGACTTAGGTCAAAAGTTCGAGCTCTAGTGAACCAAGTCCAGTATTTAAGTGGAGAAAGGTATAGGACAGGCACATCATCCCCGAGTTTCAAGAGTTGCAATTTGCCCAAAGGGCTGATTTTTAAGTCACAAAAAATATATGAATTGACTTGAAAAATCTGGTGATTGAAGACTATCCTCTTCCCTCAAATGCATTCTTTTACGTATAAGATATCAGAACATATAGAACAACACCACAAATTAAAGGGCTAATTTGAATACTCGTAAGTAAGGGTCGACATCTACCTTCCTTGTAACACCTCTATCACCTAAGTTCTCTGGATCGGTACTAACTTACCTATAACTGATCCAACCATATCCAAGAGTTGTGACTCTCCATAGGATGATCTATTACTCATTCTTTTCTAACTCGCAAGGAATTGCAATTTCTCTCTCCAGAAAGAGAGAGAAACAACAACTGACCTAGAAGTTGCATAAATTATCATTAGAAGTTCCAACAGAAAATTACTTAACTTAGTGTAGAGCGGAATAGTTAGGTAGTGAAATCTGATTATTGCCCCACTTCTCTTCAAAGAATTACATAATTTCAGTTCTACTCGTTAACTTCTTCTAACAGACAATTTAAGACTAAGTGAGAGGGAATGATTAAAATAATAGATATTTGTGGGAAGAATCATGCTCCATTAATATTCTCAAAATAGAATTAAATGCAGCAATCACCAAGGAAGACTTACGTGCTAGTCCAACTCCAGATATGGTGATGTTGTTGCCCAGCAATATAGAGTTGCTGTAAACCCTGTCATGGGTTGAAGCACCAACACTGAAGATCCATGGGCTGAACGAAGCAACACTCTTAGGTGATGGTCCAGTATTGCCAGCTGCTTGTACCACAAAAATGCCAGCTTTTACTGCTGATAACAAGGCCATGTCTATCGGATTAAAGAAAGTCGCCAAACCAGGAGGACGCCTGTTTGGCGTGATTGATAAATTGATTATATCCACGCCATCTTGGGCGGCCTATAATTGTAACAGACAAGTATCAACACTGAGGAATTAATATTTATTCTTTTTTCTCTTTTGCCTCTGTGAATTAGCAGTAAATGATTCATAAGCATGAAGGACAAATGAATATGCCCTCCATCCATAAAAAATTGGCCTGCTTCCCATTCTATTCTGTACCAAAAATTAGACCCATTTTGGTATTTGAATCTTTCTCTTTTGTGTCAAAAAAAGATGAAACTTTTTCTTTTATAACTAACAGATGAAACATTTTTCACCTTCTGACAAAATCAAATCTAAACTAGTATACTACTATTTTATGTTACAGAAACTTGATGAGAGACTTCCCTATATCTGCAATATATCTTTCTCCATTCCTCTCTTTATCCAAAAGTCAAAACCAGGACGTGCATCCTTTTCTCTTTATTCTTTTCCTTTAAAAGTTCTCCACTCTCTAGCCAAAAATAAAAACTTACCTGGTCTTTATCCAATATCTGCAATATATCTTTCTCCATTCCTCTCTTTATCCAAAAGTCAAAACCAGGACATGCATCCTTTTCTCTTTATTCTTTTCCTTTAAAAGTTCTCCACTCTCTAGCCAAAAATAAAAACTTACCTGGTCTATGGCAGCAACGACATCTGCAGCAAAGCCACCAAAACTCTTGTATAATGCCTTGTAAACTGCAATGCTAGAAATATCGGCATGTAATCAGTATCTGCTCTAATACTACTTTTAGCGAGAAAGATACAAGGTAAGGAAATTAATACTTATCTCAATCTCTGTATTTTGATAAAAGGAAACACTGGAGGCTTGAGTTATGACCACTTGAGGAAGTTGAGAAGGTCGATCATTAAAGTAGATTTCTAGTAATTTCCCCAAGTGCTCAGAACTCAAGCACTTCCCAGTGCTCCAGGATCCCCCTCCCCTCAACAATGGATTCAGACTTTCATCACTTCACTTATCAGAGAAGAGGTGTGCTAATTGTAATGTTTGGTTAACTCCTGAAGAAGTGATCAGGATCATTTTGTTACAAAAGAACCTTTTTGTAAAGTTAAGTCGTCAAAATCTTTTGCATTGAGAAAGCGCTTGGTTAGAAGTCATTGCAAGATTCACAAGACAAAGGGCTTATAGAAAAGATGAACAAGAACTAACACATAAGTTGATTGCAATACTGTGATACACTAAACTACTAGTGATGAACTGATGATAGTTACATCGCTGGAATCTCTTCTGCATGTAGAGTATCACCTTGCAGGTTGATATCAGTAAATCAAATGTGAACAGAAAATTAAAATTCAATTTCTTACTGTGAATGAGGAGCCATTCCACTAGCATTTCCAAAGTCATGTCCAGCTACAATAACAGGGACTCCATGGTTTCCTGCCGCAATAGAAGCTGTATGCCTGTTTAATAAGAAATTCAAGCCACATAGTTTTAGATGCTATTTTCAGTATCTTAAGTTTGGAGTAAAGATAACAAATTGATGATATCAAGAAGGTTCAAATCAAACAAGGTCCTTTCTTTTCTTTTCATTGTTTTTCTCTTTTCTGTGTGTGTTTTGGAACCCTTGGGCACACCTTACTTGAGCAAAATGAGAACAGAGTTTCATGTATGGGATTTAGTGTGAAAAAAAAATATGTTTGTGAGCTTAAGTGCTGAGTAATGATCGTGCCAAAGGAAAATTAGTCACTCTTATCCAATATTACCATATTCATCCTTTAGTCTACATTACTACCAAATGAAAAAAATTCTACCTGATCTTTACTTGAGAACTCATTAGTGGATAGTGACAAGATAAGAAAGCTTTTGGTACTCTTCTATGTGGTGCAAGAATTTCTTTGATCATTGTGAGCGTCATTGTTCTTGAGCATGCCCATTTGTTTCTCCCTTGTTGGCTTGGTATCTATTTTGTTAATTTGAGGTAGTCCGTTTGGAGAGGCATATTGGGATTCACACTTGTTGGCTTGGTATCTTTTTGTTAATTTGGGGTGGTCAGTTTGGTGAGGCATAATGGGATTCAAGGGACACAAGAATTTCATTTTGTCAATACACGAGTATGAGCAAAAAAAAGGGTGTTTAATTCTCTTGGTTGATCTAAGTCAATTTTGCTGAAAAAGAAAGCTCTTAACTGATTTTATGTCCTTCTGTTGCTGTTTTATGGCAGTCTTTTTTGCTTGAGGACAATGATTCAAGTGTATTTATGTCTTTTCTCATGTTTGAAGAGTTTTAAGTAGTATATGATGTAATCCCTCACATATTTGGTTGTTTTGATGAAAGATATGCAATGAAGGAGGTAAGGAGGAAATACACAAAGGTCTCCTGTTTTGCATCCAAGACATGTTTAACACAAGACAACCTTAGGAAAGGGCATCATGCTCATCAACAGATGTTTTTTGTGTAAAAAAAAATAATGAAAGTGTCAACCATCTTTTTCTGCACTGCCCCATTACAATTGGCATATGGCATTTCTTCTTCTCGTTGTTAGGCCTCCAATGGGTTATTCCCCTTCTCCATCAAAGATACTTATGCTAGCAGGATATGTCGGACAGTTGACAACACTATCAAAAGTACCTGGAGGATGATCCCAAAAGTAAAATTTTGGAGCATTTGGAAAGATGGTAACTGCAGCTGCTTTGATGGAATATCAACTCCCATATTGGCACTTTCTCTCCCCTGTTAGTATGGATAATTTTTGGGATTTTGTTAGCTCCCTAACTCTAGCACAGTAAGGTTTAAAGGGATCTTTTTGGCTGCTTTACAGGTTTTTCCATAGTTAGCTTAATGTTATTTTCATGTTTGAAGCAACTTTATTTAGTTGTGACCATTGCATCTCCTTGATGCTTTTCTAATACAAGCAACTTTATTTAGTGGTGACCATTGCATCTCCTTGATGCTTTTCTAATACAATTTAATTACTTCACAAAAAAAGGAAGGAGGAAATACACAAGACTCAAGCAAAAGAGATGCATGAAATGAAGAATTGGGCACAAAATATCCCCGACTGTCGCAGTGGTGGAGTTTTGGTCACTGTGACTCCACGACCCTGAGTTCAAATTTTCAACTTTTTAGTTACTAGGGTTGAGATGGAAATAAATAGGGACTTTGGAGAGTATGAAAAAAGGGGAGGCGACACCGAAAGACAGACGCAGCTGTTGGGAGAGAAAAAAAGAGAACTTAAGAATTTCAAGGAGGATTAAAGAGATTTAGAGTTTCTTCTAAACCACCTTATTCTCCTAATCTTTTGTTATGAGCATGATGACTCATAATTTTTCAATGATTGTTTTTACTCCATTATGGAGTGACATTCTCATAGTTGAGTTTTGATGAAACCTGTGGTTTTATTAGTGACAAATTTACCTTTTATCTCATGTGTTTAATTGATTCCTTGAGGAGTTTATTGATATAATAATCACAAGAGATATATCAATTTCTCCATTCCTTTGATTGGGTTTAGGATAGTCTAGTTGAATATTGATTCTATTCGCAAGAAGGGATTAGTATTTTAACCTTAGAATTGCCACATAGATATTTGAAAGAAGACTATATATTTCTATCTATGCAGAGCCTTTAAATACAACCTTCGCATCTTTAGAAAAGATTAGAGGGATTGAAATGTATTCGCGAGAAACATTCATACTTCAACAAGGGTTGATGAAAGGTATTATAATTGCTAGTTATTCCATAGGTGGATTCTTGACTCAACTCAATTGAGTTGTGGCTATTTCTCCCGTCATTATTAATTTTACAAATCGGATTTCTCAAAAAGTAATCAAGCAATCCTAATTAGCATATTAGAAACTCAATCCTCTCATGGGATTGACATTATCAATACTATCTTTGACAAGCATGAGCTTTAGTTTTTATACACAGATCTTGGGCTCGTCAGATTTTGGGGCCTTTTCCGGGGGATTGGGCAACATCTATTTGCTAATTGTTGTTGTTGCAACTTTGAGAGTTGTATATAATTTTTTCTTTCACATTTTCGAAATTTCATCCTTAGTACCTGACAAATGGTAGAGAAGGAGACTTGAAGAAAGTATCCCTGAATTTGAACTCACCCCAAGTGCTTTAAAGATGAACTACAGGAGAATCCAGAAAAACAACTAAGAGCTGATAGCAGAGCATTTTCAAAGGATCAGAACATGTGACTATTGTGGTGGAAATCACCTCATTCATGAAAAACCAAGAAGGTAACTTATGTTTCTATAGTTCATAATCTGAACAATCTTACTATGCTTCTCGTACATACAGGCAGGATGATTCTGTTAAGAATACACCGACCTTGAACTCACATTCATCAATGGTGAAGACATATTCAGAGAGAAAGAAGAGTTGTTCAGACAATGAGACAAAAGACACTTTGAAGAATGCAAAGTGTTTTAAGCCTTGGAATAGTCAGCAGCGACGTGGCACAGATCAGGCCCTTAATACTAATTTAGTCAAAGAAAAGATTTGTGCCGTCCACATCAGCGACTTCAGGAAGCTTCCTTACAAAGGATGTGACAAGCACAAGCTTGGCATAGACAAGGAATAAAGTTTGTTAGGAAAATTGTACATAGCCAATAAAAATATTACAAGTAGGATAGAATTTTAACATTATTCATTTTCTTATTATAATACTTGTATATATACTTGAAAGATGGTACAGTAATGGAACACGAAAAAATTTCCACATTGTCTCTTGATAAATTTCTACAGATTCATATGGTTACCATTATGATTCAGAATGGAATGGATACTCAAATTATGGTTGGAATCTAAGTGACATGAAGCAACCACCTCAAGAGGAGAACTGAAACTTTAGAGAGTTAATACATGGATTAGCAAGCAAAACAGAAGAAAGCTATAAAAGTATAGATGAATCACTGTGAAACATGAATACTCGGAGACAATGATGATTGTTTAATCAAGTGAAACATACGATGTAGCTATAGCATCTTCCCTACTGTGCAACTGCACCACATTCATAGAGTTTCATGGAGATGCTCAACTCTTGATAATTCCATGAATGATCCATTACGACCAACAAAATCAGAATTTTACATATCCTAAATGAGGCATCAGAGAGGTCTTGATCAAAAAGTGTTAGTCTAGGGTAGGCCTATAAAGTTTCCTCCTTTTTAAACTGATAAAGTAGTGCAGAGATGAATTTAAATGGAGAAACATGGTCAGTGAGGATTCATATAGACAACCCCAACTTGTTTGGAACTCCTTCACTATTTTCAAGTCTTACTCCTAAAAAGAATGTTACATGACCAAAATTCATATATAAAGGAGGTGGATCGCCAAATTTTATACTTCAGAAGAAATGAAGAAACATATTGATTATGATCGAGAGCTCTTACATTCAGTGTGCACATTGTGAATACCAAATAAGCCTACAAAAGAGCTGCAGTGGAATGTCCATACGATAGAGAACACTTACGTTCCATGACCATCACCATCAAAAGGAGAAGCAAAGTCCTTAGTTGCATTAAATATTCCCCTGGTTATAGCAGATGCTGCAAAATGACGGGCACCAACAAGTTTCCTGTTGCAAGATCCGGATGGAAAATCCAGGGTGACCTCACAAATGCCAGAGAAGTGCTCAGGAACAGGATATGTTTGCTCAGGTGACTTATCATTGAAGCTGGGGTGTGTAGGATCAATTCCAGTGTCAATGAAACCAATTACAATGCCTACCCCAGCAGTTTCATAGCCACCTTCTTGAGCCCATGCCCCATGAGGTAGACCTAGAAATTGTGGTGTATGTGTGGTTGCAGTCTTAACTGAGAAATCCAAAACCATATTTGACACCTCTCTCCTCCTTGCAAGCTTGAATGCCTTCAGATTGATCAAATACATGTTCACATAAGATATGACCATGATCAAAAGTCACAAAAGACTATGTAATGACTTAACTATGTATGGCATGTTAAAGAAAATTCTAATTTCTCCATACCTGCTGGGGTGTTACAAGCACAGCAAATCCATTGATCAAGTAGTGGTAGCTGTATACTTTTAGATACTTTTCTCCTCTTAACACCCTCCTCAATAAGGAATCATGCATTTGAGAAACGTAGGAACCATTCATGCGATCTATATGTGAAATATTGCTGATTCAGAAAACAGCTATCAGTAATATGACTGAAGAAGTTAACTTCTCACTTTCAAATAGATACACTAAAAACAAGACAGAGAGGAACAAAAACTCTAATTGTCTAATGCAAGAATCTGATATGACAATGTAATACGAATAGACCAGAGTGTGATAGTTAGACAAATCTAAAACTTTCTTATTAAAGTGACTTTTTGGATAGTGGGATACACAGCTCCAAGAATCTAGCCACTAAAAGAGTAAAGTCCTCATGTAATTAATTACGCTTCATTCCATGAGAGTCCTTACATAATAATGCATTGCTTCTCATTCTCAATCAGTCAAAACACTAAAATACATAAACACAATCAGATAAGTTTCCCTCCTTTTAACATACTACAATCTACAATTTCAAACACTTAAATAATTAGAAATGCTAGAGATTACAAGTGGAACTTCAAAACCACTAAAAGACTTCAATTTTACACATGCCCAAGTTACAACTAAAATAATACTGTAGTAGAAATTAAACAAACGAAAGTGGGCTAACCACAAAAAAAAACCATTCATCTAGAGCAACATTGAACGCTTCAATCCCAAAATAGTTGTATGAATTCTTAACATGACACTATATATCCAGTTAAAAATAATACCTTGGTTTGTCAAATCTATTAACTCTCTGTGACCCACCATTTCTTGAGTGGTATTGATTCTTCAAGTTGAGTTCTTCATTAAAATGAGCTTTTTTCAGGGTCACAATATACACTGCAGTAGCTGAATCAGCAGCATTCTCTAGAGAGCATCCACAACCCACAAAAATCCCCAAAAAAATTGCCCCCACCAAGAATCTGAAGCTGACAGACCCCTCCATTTTCAGCAGGTGAAAAGTCCACCCATTTGCTTCTTCAAGTACCCCCAATAAGAAATAAACAAGAATTGTGTAAGCTAAGATAAGGGTACAAAGCAAATGAGAGTTTGTTGGCTTCTTTATGCTGAAGAGAGAGAGAGAAGTGCATTTAATTAGCTGAAGAAGCAACTTTCTTGGGTTGTGTGCATATGAACCTATAAAATTTCCTACTTTTTTGAATAAAAAGAGTGCATATGGAAAAATCAAATTTGTTTTTTTTTTTTCGTTTTTATGCTGTTGGACGTATTCACATGTCTTTATTTGTTATAACGGTTATATTAATCAATCAATAATTTTCTGTCTCATTTCTTATGCTCAACACTATTTTATGAAAGAAGCTTTTGGGGTATTCTGAAATTAAATGAATATGATAATTTTTGGCCTCTTGTTTCGACATGTAATTTAAATTACTTGAATTATATGTTTTCTCTTAAATGTGAAAACTCTACGAGTAATAAAAACTACTATCAAAATTTTTCTTGATTCTTATACAATTTTACCAAATAAGAAAATCATAGTTCATGTGGAATTTCATAGAAACTTTTGAACATAAAGAGGAATTTCTTGAACTTGAAATCTTCATTCTTCTTTTCAACTTTTGAGGGAAAGGTGGGGAATTTTTAATGTAGGCCAAAGAAACGGGTGGAATTTCATCATTCTTTCCACTTTCAACCCCCACCCCCTCAACATTCAAAGGCACCTCTCTATCAATTTCATCATTGACCAATACCGATCCATAAATTTTCACCCTATCGGAATCAGACTCCTCAACTTTGATTTTTGCTTGTTATCAACCCCAAGCGTCTCATCTTTCTTTTGTACCTCTCTCTCAGCCACTCCTTGTAACAATAGTCATGCAATGGGTATTTTTATTTCTCATATTAATCATGCTATCACTTAGAAGACCCCTCTTCTGTCTCGAATTTAAATAGGTAAAAATTTGGTTCATTTTAGACTCAAGTTGTTTAATGGAAATAGAATGGAAAGTGGTCGTTTGGTTGAAAGAAGAGAACTCACTCTTCATTTCTTTAAGATATTTGTCTAAACCTTCAACCTTATTAAGAATTTGAGAAAACATATCTTTTGTTCGATAACTCTTAGGGTCAGCATTGGAATCTTTAGTCTTAGGTCAATCATAGGGAGGCACATAATGATTCATCTCGTTTTCTCTATCCCTCTAACCATTATTGCAATCACACCATTCTCTATCAGGGTCCCTCCAGGTTCCATCTCTTTCTTTGTTTCTCCACTCACTATTTCTATCCTTATTCCAACATTGATTCTCGTCTTGCCTTTGGAGAACTCCATGCTTGATTTTCCAAAAACTTCACCTCTTCATTATACATACTGTCAAAATCGTCATCTTCATAGACTCAACTCCCCTTTATAACCACATTATTAATACTTTTAGAACTCGCACCCATGACATGCTTAGTCAAGAGTTCCATTTGAGTCATCATTTTTGTCATGTTTGTATCTTGTTCTTCATCTTTGAATTTTTTTTTTTGGTACTTAGGGAGAAGTAGGTAACACCCTTTTCCACCTCAGCCTTCTGAGTATGACAAGCTTGATTCTTTTTGGTTATTCAATAAATCAAAGCAGTGGAAATTATCAAATTTTGCCTTATGAGAGAACCACCATTATCCACAACTACTTTGTTCAATTGGTCAAGAGAACGGTTGAAGCAATTTTTTTTTAATCGAAGCCATGATTTACGAAGAGGTTCACCACACTTTTGGTGGAAGTTAGTGATCTCGTCTCGAAGTTGAAGCATCTGAGAGGGTGGAAAGAACCTATCTAGGAAAGCTTTTGTGAGCTCGATTCAAGAAGTGATAAATTCTTTCGTTATTTCTCACAACCATATAGTAGGTTCTCCAAATAAGGGAAAAAAAGGAAACAACCTCATTCAAATAGACTTTTGAGTTATGTCGGCAATATTTAATGGACTACACACATCAATAAAGTTTTTGAGGTGATTGTGTGCTTCCTTGTGAGTTTGCCCACCGACGAGGCCCTTCATTTGAAGCAAGTGCAACATGATGTTTGTCAAATAGCACTAGCACATCCCACCTCTCCCAAATAATCTTCATTGCCTTTCATAATTAGCAGTTTTGCTACCATGAACACTCATAAAGAGGAATTTCTTAATTCTTATACAATCTTACCAAATAAGAAAATCATAGTTCCTATGAAATTTCACCGAGAGACTTTTGAACATAAAGAGGAATTTCTTGAACTTGAAAACTTCATCCTTCTTTTTCAATTTTTGAGGGAAAGGTGAGGGGAATTTTTTATGTAAGCCAAGAAATGGGTGGAATTTCATCATTCTTTCCACTTTCACCCCCTTCAACATTCAAAGGCACATTTCTATCAATTTCATCATTGACCAATACCGATCCATAAATTTTCACCCCATCGGAATCAGACTCATCAACTTTGATTTTTGCTTGTCACCAACCCCAAGCGTCTCATCTTCTTTTTGTACCTCTCTCCCAACAATTTTGCCACTCCTTGTAACAATAGTCATGCAATGGGTATTTTTATTTTTCATATTCATCATGCTATCACTTAGAAGACCTCTCTTTTGTCTTGAATTTAAATAGAAAAAAATTTGGTTCATTTTAGACTCAAGTTGTTTAATGGAAATAGAATGGGAAGTGGTCGTTTGGTTGAAAGAAGAGAACTCACTCTTCATTTCTTTAAGATTTTCATCTGAGTCTTCAACCTTATTAAGAATTTGGGAAAACATATCTTTGTTCGATAACCCTTAGGGTCAGCATTGGAATCTTTAGGCTTAGGTCAATCATAGGGAGGCGCATAATGATTCATCTCGTTTTCTCTATCCCGCTAACCATTGTTGCAATACACCATTCTCTATCAGGGTCCCTCCAAGTTCCATCTCTTTCTTTGTTTCTCCACTCACTATTTCTATCCTTATTCCAACCTTGATTCTCGTCTTTCCTTTAGAGAACTCCCGGGTTGATTTTCCAAAAAACTTAACCTCTTCATTATACATATTGTCAAAATCATCATCTTCATAGACTCAATTCCCCTTTGTAACCACATCATTAACACTTTTAGAATCCACACCCATGACATGCTTAGTCACGAGTTTTATTTGAGTCATCATTTTTGTCATATTTTTATCCCATTCTTCATCTTTGAACCTTTTTTCCTTGGTACTCAGGGAGAAGGAGGTAACACCCTTTTCCACCTCAGCCTCCTGAATATGTCAAACTCGATTTGTTCTAGTCATTCTATAAAGAAAAGCAATGGAAATTACCAAAGTTTGCATTATGAGAGAACCATCTACAAAATTACCCGCAACTACTTTGTTCAATAGGTCAAGAGAACGGTTGAAGCAAAATCTTTTTAATCGAAGTCATCATTTATGAAGAGTTTCACCACACTTTTGGTGGAAGTTAGTGATCTCGTCTCAAAGTTGAAGCATCTAAGAGGGTGAAATGAACCTATCTAGAAAAGCTTTTGTGAGTTCGATCCAACAAGTGACAAATCCTTTCGTTATTTCTCACAACCAAGTAGTAGCTTCTCCAAATAAGGAAAAAAAGGAAACAACCTCATTCAAATAGACTTTTGAGTTATGTCGGCAATATTGAATAGACTACACACATCAATAAAGTTTTTGAGGTGATTGTGTGCATCCTTGTGAGCTTGCCCACCGACGAGGCCCTTCATTTGAGGCAGTGTAACATGGTGTTTGTCACATAGAAGATGGCATTACCTACCGTAGAGGGTAGGAAAATAGCACTAGCACATCCCACCTCTCCCAAATAATCGTCATCGATGAATTGCTTTTCATAATTAGTAGTTTTGCTACCATTTTCACCTATATCAGGCATACAAATAGCAAACAAGGTAAAGATAAACATTGGCAAATGATAAGTGAATTATAATACTTTAATACGAGAATTCTATTCACCATTCCCCAGAAACGGTGTCATTTATATAACACTCAACTATTCTTCACAAAATAATATGTAGGTGATCGTATGCAATATTTAATCAATCTAGAAGTTGAGATTGATCCCACAAAGAATGGACAAATACAATTCACTCTATATTGTGTTCAAATCTCTAGTGATTCGCACATTGATAAAATTGCATAAAAGTAAATAGAGGGTTTTAAATGTGAACATTGTATTATAAAAATTTAATGCTTATTTTAATCGATTGAATGCAACTTAACAAAATTGGTATTTTATGCAAGTATTTAAGGTTCCTAGGGATGTGCTAGCATGGATTATAATCAAGTAATTGGATGATTAATTTTGCGTAATTTAGTTGAAAAATATTAGGTAAGCTAGATTTAAAATATCACATGAACTTTCTCAAACCCAATGTTTAATCAATACAAACTAATCTATTAGTTTGATTTAAACAAACTATTTCTTGATCTATTATTAAATGAATAAAATTGAGTAACATCAACTGAATCTTCTCACTCTTATAATCTCTTGCGAGCAACATAAGAAATCTATAGTAATTAGAGTTTTCAAACTCTAATCATAGATGAAATCATTAAGAAAGTAGCTTAACCCAATTCAAATTAATATTGAAGAAATAATTAATTAATATCCAATCCCAAATTAATCATTCATATCGTGCGCACCCCTAAAAATGAGGTATTAGCTTGACATAACTAAAGAAAAAGTAATATTACCAAGTTATTCAATTATAATAGCCTAAATTCAGTTGTCTAGGAAGTAATTTACACTCCAAATGTAAAAAACATGAGAATTCTCCTCCAAGATTAAGCATTTCTTCCCTAAGTTCTCCTTAATTCCCAAAACTTTGGAGAAAGTTCTAAAATCTTAAAAGTATCTATTTCTTGTTACAAAATTTATTTATATACGAGGTAAAATATTTACAAAATTTTCATCGATGTCACTTTGTCAATCTAGATCGGGCTTGCCGAAGAATCTGATGATGCTCCAAACTCATCTTTCACTTTGTCGTTTTGCGTGCTTTTGCTTTTTCTTTCAGGCGACATTAAAATTAGGCAATGGATTGTTTCTTCGCCAAACAATTCGTGATGTGCCAAGTGGACATTGATATCACCAATCTTGATGAATAGGAGTGGGTGTAACTATTAATTTTGGCGAACCTCCGGTAGTTTGGCGATGCGCCAAACTCCTTAGGTGATGGAGCTTTTTGACTTTGATAGTTTCTTTCCTCTTTTACCATATTTTCGTTCTTTTTTATGCTTACATGCATATGTGACATTGAAATCTGAAATACAAGCAAAATTCATTAGAAATTATACTAATTTTCATTGAGGAAATCATTTTCATATCGAAAATAGGCTAAATGAGTAGTAAAATCATGACTCGTATTGTAACATAATAGTAGCTAGTGGGTTTGGGACTTTTCAACCCCATCTTCTTGAACAATGATGAGAGAATCAGATTATATTATCTCCCAAGTTACAAAGTGTTTTGGCTATTACCTGTCTTCTAATAGAAATTTCAATAGGGAAACTTTCTAGGTCCTATAGCTTTTTTGGCAATCTGTTTTGGATCCAAGACGAGCACTACTCTATCATAACTAGTATCGTATACTTTGTTAGCCATCTATTGTTGGACACTATATTGTTTAGATACATTGCATATTGGGGAATTCCCTTTATCACTAAGATGTATTCTAATGTTTATCCTATTTAATAGATCAAAGAATTTTGAAAATGACATCTCTTCTTTCTTCTTCTTTTACCTCGGTGGGAATGAGGAATGAGTTCTAGCAGCTACCGATGTAGGCTGCTTCACTCCTCCTTCTTCTAGACCCTCAATGATTTATCGTCACACTCTGGGTCTATACTCTAGGTGTGGTTGGCACTCGAAAATCATTTGTAACATCTCGCAACTAGAAAGAAGTTTAAAATTTGGAAATAGTCATTTTTGGAAAGTGTAAGGAAATCTGGAAATTTTTATGTTAAAGTGAGTTTTTGGTCAAATTCAAATGACCATAACTCCTAGCTCAGGATGATTTAGGTGTATTTCCAGATATGATTGGGAAGCTCTTGGGATGATCTTTCCAACGCCGCCAAGTTTGCCCGATTCTGAGTTCGTATGAGTAAGTTATTCCCTTTGGAAGTTGGGCTGTTGGATTAAGGAAAGTCTAATTCGGGTTTCAGAAGGGTAAATTAGTCTTTTCCTTACCTAATTATTCTAATTCGTTTTTAGGAGTTAATTGGGGTAAAACAAGATTTTTGGTCAGTTTAGAAAAGTTAGAGTTCACACTAGGGCTTGGAGAAAAGAGAAAGGAGGAGAAAAAAGAAGAGGAATCAAGAAACGTTCGAGCTTTGTGTGTGGATTTCGTCGGGGGTGATCCCTACAAGGTATGTGAGACTACATAGTATTGAGTTAGATCACCCACGCACCAAACATGATTCAATTCAGCGAATTTAAGTCTTTGAATGATTAGAAATTGAGTTCTTGATGAACATTGTTAAAAGTTTCATTGAATTCTTGGGGGTTGTGTTGTTGAGGTTTCTTGATGATTTGATTCATGTTTCCGGGTGAAATTTCGTCTTGAATCTGTTGCATATTGAGGGTATTAATGATTCTAAGTGTTTGGGGAAGGAACCATTGAAGTTTAGAGATGAAAAACGAAGGAGAAAAATCGGGGATTTTCTGGGCAAAGGCTTGGGGCGCCGCGCCTGCGAGAGCGCCACAAAATTCCTCTGAACTTTGGCCTCTGGCGCGTCGTGCCAGACAGAGCGCCACAGAAAGTTCTCTGAACTTTGAGGGCTGGCGCCCCGCGCGTCTCAGAGCGCTAGGGACGCCAGTTCTCCCCATTCGTTCCCCACCTTTTCGTACTTGTTCCCTAGCAATGTACCTATGTTTCTAAGTTGATTGCAACACTCTAAGATACGTCTAAACATCATGAAATCATTTATAAACCTGAGATCATGAACCTTGAATCCATAATCCAATTCAAGGAAAGTTAGGATCAAAGTCAAGAGAGGTTAAGAGTCAAGTCTAAAAGTTAAGAGCAAGTCAAAGCAAAGTTTTTAAAGGTTCAAAAGTCTTTAACAAACGTTTTAACTTTGTTTTTAAGACTTAAGTTTCAAGTTAAGCAAATAGTAAAGAGTTGAGTTCATTTCTCAAAAAGCTATAAGGGAACTAAGTATTCCCAAAGAGTTTATAAAAGTTTCACATTTGAGCAAGAAAAGGGAACATCGATTCAAAGAGAGCTTTTAAGTCTAAGTTTTGAGTAATTATCTCAAACCAAAAGAAAGAAGTTGTTTTTAAAACATATGAGCTAAGTATATTTTTTGGAGTAGTATTGAGCACCGATATGGGGATGCGAGTTCATATTAACTCAAGTCTCCATAAACCATGTAGCCATCATGGGTATTAATAGGTCATACTTTTTAGATGATCACATAAGTTAAGCTAGTGGATCCACTAAGTTAAGCATTCTATATGACGGCAAAGTATAGAACAGTTCTGGCAGCGTGGGCAAGACGATGTATCACCACTTAGGCTCATAGTGGTGGTTGTCGGTTAGAGAATCTCCACAGAAACTATATTATTTTATTATATGTGGAAAGTTGAGTTTGTTACTGCATTTCCTTTAACGAACTAAGTTGCTTTTACTATTTTATAAAGCTTTTTCATATGCATGTGTTCATTGCTTTATTCTGAGTTAAGTTATTCATGAGTTGAGAAGAGCCAAGGTAAGTGTTTCTTTCAGAATCTTTTCAAGCCTATGTATTGTTTAGCATTCCAACTCGCATACTCGTACATTCAATGTATTAATGCCAGTTGGCCTGCATCGTCTTATGATGCAGACACAGGTAACTAGGATCAGCATCCAACACCTCGTTGATCCAGCTTGAGCACTCAGAGTTTGTGGTGAGCCTCTTTGCATTCGGAGGACTCCTTTATTTGCTTTCTAGTCTTTCAGATGTTAGGATGATCGGGGGTCCTGTCCCGACATCCCTTTTTGTTTTAGAGGCTTCATAGACAGTCAGTTATTAGTTTTTTAGTCTTCTCATTTTATATTATGTGAAGACTTGGGTTGCCATTTTGGCCTAGTTGAATGTTTAATTCTTCTAACATTCTAAGATATATTATTAAGCTATTTGAGTAAGTTCATTTTATCAGGGTAATCATGCTTAGAGTCTTCCGCTGAGTTAAGTAAGCCAGGCCAAGGGTTCGCTTAGGGCCAGTAATGGTTCTCAAGTGCCAGTCCCGCCTAGGGTGTAGACTCGGGGCATGACATCATTGATGATCCCAAGTGAACCCTAGGCCTAACTAACTACTTAGCAGAAGACTAAGCACATACATGCGGAACTTCAATGATGAGCATTCAAAAAAAACACTTAACTAAATTTCATGCTCTGTCTGAAAATACTAAATATAGATAATGAAAATTTTCAACACATCTTGAAGGAAATACTGAACTGACTTTCTAACTTTTTCCATGAAGTCTCTACTACACTGAAAGTAGGTGCCGGAACAAGACCCACAACTACCTCAAAAGTACTAACTGACTACTACTACTAATCAATATAATGAATTGAGTCCCCCAAAAGAAAGGAGGTCTCACCAAAGGTTGATGAGGTAATGATCTCAATGGAGTGCATATTGATGATCCTGATCACCTGAATCTGCATTATAAAATGATACAGCGTTGAAAGACATCAATACATGAAATATATGATTTGTAATAAATCTGAATGAAATAGTATATGAGTTGAAAGAATACTGAAAATAACTTGATTGAAAGTAAAATATGCAATGTAATAAGGCAAGTAAAACTTTGTGTCTGAGTAAAGTAATACGTATCAATTTCTAAAATAGTATTTTATTTTTCTTGGGGAGTTTCTCTAACTGACAACCATCATTATGAGCCTCGTGATGATACAACGTCTAGCCACATTTCCAAGGTCATCATATATCTTGCCAGAGTATATGACTACAAAAATGAACTTATGGATCCATCTCTAAGCCCTAATCAAGGCTGGGTGAGGAGTCATTTGAACCAATGGCATGATCATATTACATTAGTGAGTAGTTTATGGGGTTTGAGTTATTTTAACTCTTACCCAAATTGGTGCTCAGTACTACTCCCAAAATGTGCTTCAATTCTCATAAGAATAATTGTGTTGAGTAAATACTCAAAAGTACTTCTTTAAGGAATACTGATCCTTACTTTTAACTGGATGAAACTGTTTCCTCAAACTGATTATGCTTTCTTAAAAAGCTCATATTTTTATTGTGAAAATAATACATTTTATACACATAGTGCTTCTTAAAATTCTTCTCAGATGGAAACTTAAAATACTTGAACTTACTTCAATTCAATAGTCAATGCACGAAAGTAATTATGCAAAAGCTTTCAATAATTCTTAACTAAATAGGATTCATGTGATAAACTAAGCATGAGCAACAATTCAAGAATTAAAATACATGAATAACCATAATTTCAATGATAAGAATCAGAATTCACTAACAAGGAATAAAGGTCAATTTAAAATTTATGAAAACTTGGGTAGAAACACTAGATTTGATTCTTACTGATTGAATTTTAGATGAAGGGTGTGATGATGAACTTAGTCCATCACTATGAATAGCCTTATATACCTTGAATACTTTGAAGAGGAACCTCTAAAATCCATTCTTGAACTTTAGGATGAATTCTTGGTGTTGTAGATGAAGGAGAGGAGAGAATTTGAGAGAAAATAAGCCCTAGTTCATTCAAGATGAATTTTATTATGACCCGCCAACTTAAATTAACAACTAGAGCATCTTAAAAATCTAAACTCTCAAAAATTGGCTTGGCACAGTACTCCCATGCTATGGGCTGTGCGGAGCGCATGACCAATTTTTGAAAATATTGAGATTGCTGGAAACTTGTCTTGGCGTGGTGTGCCCATGTGGAGCATACTACCACTTCAAAAATAACGAGGCTGCAAGATATTTAGCTTAGTGCAGTGTGCCCATGCTATGGGCCACGCAGAGCACCCACGTTGTGGGCCATGCGGAGCGCACAACCAATTTGACGTCCCTCAAGTAAAATGTAAATAACTCTTTGCTCAAGATTCAGATTATTAAGAGTTCATTGACGTTGGAAAGAATAGTTGTAGAGCTTTAACTTGATAGGATATAGGTCATGTAGTTATTTATATGTTGAAAGATATAGTTGTTTGAAGTTGACCCTTACTTGAACTAATGAAAAAAACTTAGCCGGTAGAATGGTTTTGAACTTAGCTTAGTGTTAGAGGTCTTTTGCGTCCAAACGCACATGCAAGTACGTGATCATGCAAGTAATAAAGTAGCTCTTTTTAAGAACTGGATGTCGTACCAACTGTAACGCTTGAAAAACAAGTAAGTTAGACTAGAGCCTTACGTAAGGGTTCTAGAGCTTTACGTGAGGGTTAGAGTTGTGAAAATGACCTCTCGTATTTGGAGTGAAGGGTTTAGGGGTTAAACGTCAAGGTATGACTCCCCAAGGAACAACCAAGGGTCCTTGAGGAGGACCCTAGAAACCACCTAAAATCTGCCAAAAAGACATCCCACCCACGCCTCGTGAATAGGGGAGTGGGTCAAGACCCCAAAAGTGGAGTTGCAGGAATCCACCCACGGAGGACTAGCATGACCCATGGGTTCACCAACGGCCCGTGGGTCGGGGTATCATGGGTAAGGTAGCCTTGTCCTTAGGCGGTTTAAGTTGGACGGTTAGGGAAGTTTCTAGAATTAATTAGTTATAAAGTGGTGTCATTTTATTAGAAATTAGACCACCTATATAAAGCTATTATACCATTAATTAAGGGATTCCAAATCATTATTTCAATTCACCCAAAAGAACCCAATTCCCTCCAAGAAATTCTCTGAAGAAGAAGAAGAAGAAGAAGAAGAAGAAGAGCAAGTTAGGGCAAATTCCTCCATTATTGCAAGCATTTTGAGGGCTTTATAATCAAGGTATGATAGCATATTCATCCATGGATTTTTCCATCCATGTATCCCTTAGATTTCCGCCAATTGTGAAGATGAAATCGCCAATTCAAGTTAGGGTTCCTTCCAATATTGTGGGTTATGTTGAGTATGATTCCAATTGAGTGGAGAGTAATTGTTTGTGATTGATTTAGTATTGAATTATGCTATTATGATGAAATTATATGTTTTCAATGGCTAACCCTAGTTTAATTGATGAAATTGAAGTAATGTGGGTTTGTGTCTTAAAAAGGGAAATTGAAGACTTAGAGATAATCTTTTAGAATTGATGATGTCTACAGTAATTGTTCAAGAATAAAATCAAGTAGACATGAATTGAATTAGATTATAGTAAATATGATGGATCATGACTAGTAAAGCTTGAAGTTGAACCTTTATGATGATTTATGACTAGAATTCCTTAAAAATGAAGTATGTGTTTAAAATGCCTTGAAGTCTAGGTATGAATGATGATTGTAAGAAGTAAAAGCTTTGAGTGTAAGGCTTGTAGACATGAATGTTGATCTCTAGGATTTTGAGACTAAAGCCAATGTGATAAATTATGTATGTTAAGGCTTTAAGAGTGACCCTTGCATGATAATGGTAGACTATTAGATAGAATTGTTGTGGAAAGACTTTACCTACCTAATCTACCTCATGAATGTTTGAATACATAAAGTGATAGAATCACATGAGTTAGGACGATATCCATGTCTAGTGCTTGAACCCTATGGTGATGATTGAAAGACAACTTTGAACCTCAAGGAGGTGAAGAATGAGATTATGCTTGTAGTAATTGAACTACTTGAATTATGATTATATCCATGTCTAATGTAGTCATTCTAGATGTGTGGATTTGATATGAGCTTTGACTTTAAAAGGGCAAGATATGATATTACGCATGTTTTATGAAGTTTAGTACATGTTTTAGAAACACTTTGAGAGTAAAGTGAATATGCTCATGATCTAGTTGTTGTGTTGTTGAAAGGTTATTCTCATGTACACACTTATGCATGAATATGATATGATGTGAAAGTTTGTCACCTGTAGTGATTCTAAGGTTGGAAGACTAGTCTCCCCTATTGAATCTATGAGCTTTAGTATGAGTTAGGTTGGATTAAATGTCAAGACATTCTTCCATAAATATGAACTTAAGTCAAGACTTAGTATGAACTCAATGGGAATTATGCTTAGCACCGAGTGGATATTGATATGAGATGGAAGCCCTCACGTTAGTAGAAGTCGGGTTTCTAGTAGTAGTCTCTTGAGATGGGATCCCTCATGTTAGTAGAGGCCGGGTTCCTAGGAACAATCTCGTGGGATGGAATCCCTCACTATAGTAGAGGTCGGGTTTCTAGTAGCCATCCCTTATACCATAAACTACGTGCCCCCGTAGGTTACTTAGCTAATGGATCCACCTAAGTTAATAGTATAGTTCTACCTTAGGCAAGTAGAACAACCCCATTTTGGTGTGGGGTAGACACCGGATTCCATGTTAAGCTCACATGGTCTATGTCGGTTAAGGCTAATTCCTACAATATGAATATGAATATGAATTATGAACTATGATTACTCAAGAAGCTTTAGTTAGTATGGGTGAGAATATGGGGTCGTATCCATGCATTGCACAAGTATGACTTGAAGCTACTTATGAGATGTTCCTATTATTATATGAAGGACTAAGGGTTAACTAATGCTTATATGATGCCTATGTTGGAGACTATGCTTATGACTATGTTATTGTCTCTTATGCTTACTATTTATGTTTCATGAAGTATCTCTTATGCTTATGGCATATGACTTATGTTGACTAACCCTTGTGTAATGCTTTTATGGTATTATACTAGCTATCATATTTGGTACATTTTGTACTAACGCATACTCTTGCCTACATTCTCATCAAATGTAGGGTTCGGTGATTTTGAGTTTCATTCTTGAGGATAGGTCTCTAAAAGTGCAAGGAGTTCAAGACTTGGTGAGTCCTCATAGCATCGAGGATTGATCACATTTCCTTTATGGCTTTCTTTTATGTGTTAGACTATTGTATGGGCTATGTCCTAAGAGTTATTCAAAGTTGTATTAGATGGTTTGAGACAAAGAGTTATAGACTTTTGCTTGTTTTTATGAAAGATTTTGATTGTGTGGAAAAATGTTTTAAATTTCAGCACTTTTCTATTATATTATGTTATGATATGCCAAGTTGCTTGTATGATACCTCTTCGTTGTCGAGTACGCCATGTTACATCTAGGGTGTACTACTGGGTCGTGACAAACTTGGTAATCAGAGCACAAGGTTTAGATGGGTTCTAGGATGTCTCAAACCACGTCTAGTAGAATCTTGTTCATAAATGTGAAGCGCGCCACATTTATGAATAAGAGGCTATTGGATGCTTAGGAAATCTCACTTCTTCATTCTCTAAGTCGTGGCATAGAGTTTAACTCTATTAGATTTCTCTCATATTCCTTATCCGATGGTCTTTGGGATATGACCATTCGAAGGGCTCATGCTTCAAGGAGCGAGGGAGAAAAGGTTGGTTGTGATACCAATTATGGCTATGTGACTAGATAGAACTTGATATGCTAGGATTAGATGTCATCCTTAGGATGGATTGGTAGTATTATTGTCATGCTCCTAAGTGATTATAGAACTTGTATAGTCAAATTGTTAGTTCCCAAATGAGCCTATCCGAGAGTGGAAGAGGGAAAGTCTATGCCATAAGTTTGGATTTTGTTTTGTCTTAAAGTTGACTTGAGGGTTGCATGTACCACCTAGCTAAGGTGGGTGAGATATGTTTAAGTGTTAACCAACTTCAAAGAATTAGTTATCTTTTAAGATTGATCTAAAGTATGGTCATTTTGAGTAGGGTGTTTAGATAATACCTAGATACGATTGATTGGTAGAACCCACCAAAGGTGATGATATAGGTTGTAATGTTTTAGAATTGTCTTGATCCGACCTTAGTAGAATTGAAAGAGACATAAGGGTAGATGTTTGGCTGGCAAAGAGGTTGCTCTAATTGTGATGAAAGTGGTCACAAAATGAGGGATTGTCCAAAGGCAAAGGCTATGAGGGGAGAGGGTAAGCAAGTTCCTCTTAATGGTTCCGGTATGTGTTTTATGCTTTATTAGATTCCGGTATTGCTTTTTTTTTTGTGACTTGATAAGTTAGACTTTGAAGTTGTCTTTGGTATGGATGGGCTTCATTGTTGTTTTATGATATTGTTGGTAGAACCCTACTAGGCCATTTTGAGTTTTGAGTAGGTTGAAAGGTGTTATGAATAGGGTGTGTAAGTAATGCCTCGATGTGTTGAGCGAGTAGACTCCTCTAAAAAGAGTTGTAGTGTAGTTCACCATGGTTTAGAATCATCTTGCGTGAAGGATGTGAAAGTTTAGTGATAACTTGTTCCGACCTTAGAATTGAAAATAAGGGGCTTAGAAGAGTCTATATAGGCTTACTCCCAAGGGGGAGATGATGTTCTTAGATATCAAGGATGTTGAGTGTTCTTGATGTTCATGATTTAGGTTAGCTTGAAATGCTCACCTTGAGAGATGTATTGAGTTTGGGGAGTTTAGTCCTGATTTTGTAGGCTTATATGAGATCTTGAGTGGAGTTGGTAAGAGTGCCTATGAACTAGAGTTGCTTAATGAGCGGCACCGGTGTGTCCGATTTTCCATGTCTCTAAGATATAGAAGGGTGTTGGAGATCTGACGTTCATAAATTCCTTAAGAAGAGTTGTGAGTCAAGGAGAATTCCTCTAATTTAGAAATGCCAGTAGGGATCTTGGACCGGCAAGTTAAGAAATTGAAGAGTAAGGAAGTTGCTTCCATGCAAGTGCTAAGGAGTGGTCTTTCAGTTAGGGTTTTAGGTGAGGGTGCTACTTGGGAGGCCTAGGGCTAATGAGAAGCCTCGATTTCCTCACCATTTTCCTTGTATTCCTCCTTTAGCATTAAGATCTTGAGATGATAAGTTCCTCTTGATTTGATTTTTATGTGAAGCCATGTGTGTTATAGATGTTTCCATGATTTCCTTATGATGTGCATGTTCATGAAAACTTGTGTTTTAAAAGAAAAAAAAATGAGTTTGCATGATTATTTCCTCATGTTGTAGTGCATTGAGTATGAGTTGCCTATTTGACTTCATGAGATGAATATATGAATATGCCTTAGTTTGGAGTTGAAAGGTTCCTCCTTGAATAAATGCTTTTTGAGAGTAATTGCATATAGTCTCCATGAGTATATGTTGAGCATGTTTTAGCTAGGAGATGGTAGTTCCTCCTTGAATATGAGTAGATAAGGAATTACATGCATTTTGAATTGTTAGATGTAGTTCCTACTCCCTTGTGTTGCATTGAGTATGCATGTGTTTGGAGTTGAAGTTTTCCTCTCTTGTTTATGTGCATTTAGATGAGTTACATGCATGATGGGCTACTAGTCTAGAGTCGTTTCCTTTAATAAGTGTTTAGATTGTCATTTGAGGACAAATGATCCCAAGGGGGAGATATTGTAACACCCGGAAAATTAGTAAGTTAGACTAGAGCCGTACGTAAGGGTTCTAGATCTTTACGTGAGGGTTAGAGTTGTAAAAATGACCTCTTGTATTTAGAGCAAAGGGTTTAGGGGTTAAACGTTAAGGTACGACTCCCCAAGTACCAACAAAGGGTCCTTGAGGAGGACCCTAGAAACCACCTAAAATCTGCCAAAAAGACACATCACCCATGATTGGGGACCCACGCCCCATAGGGGGATCCACACCTCGTGGATGGGGTCATGGGTCAAGACCCCAAAAGTGGAGCTGCAGGACTCCACCCATGGAGGACCAACACCCCCCGTGGGTCCACCAATGGCTCGTGGGTCGGGGTCTTATGGGTGACGCAGTCTTGTCCTTAGGCGGTTTAAGTTGGAGGGTTATGGAAGTTTCTAGAATTAATTAGTTATAAAGTGGTGTCGTTTTATTAGAAATTAGACCACCTATATAAAGCTATTACACCATTTATTAAGGGATTCCAAATCATTATTTCAATTCACCCAAAAGAACCCAATTCCCTCCAAGAAATTCTCTCTCTAGAAAGAAAAAGAAGAAGAAGATAAGCAAGTTAGGGAAAATTCCTCCATTATTGCAAGCATTTTGAGGGCTTTATAATAAAGTTATTATAGCTTATTCATCCATGAATTCTTCCATCCATGGAGCCCCATAGATTTTCCCCAATTGTGAAGATGAAATCGCCAATTCAAGTTAGGGTTCCTTCCAATATTGTGGGTTATGTTGAGTATGATTCCAATTGAGTGGATAGTACTTGTTTATGATTGATTTAGTATTGAATCATGCTATTATGATGATATTATATGTTTTCCATGGCTAAGCCTAGTTTAATTGATGAAATTGAAGTAATGTGCGTTTGTGCCATAAAAAGGGAAATTGAAGACTTATAGATAATCTTCTAGAATTGATGATGTCTATAGTAATTGTTTAAGAATAAAATCAAGTAGACATGAATTGAATTAGATTATAGTATATATGATGGATCATGACTAGTAAAGCTTGAAGTTGAACCTTTATGATGATTTATGACTAAAATTGCTTAAAAATGAAGTATGTGTTTAAAATGCCTTGAAGTCTAGGTATGAATGATGATTGTAAGAGGTAAAAGCTTTGAGTGTAAGGCTTGTAGTCACGAATGTTGATCACTAGGGTTTTGAGAGTAAAGCCAATGTGATGAATTATATATGTTAAGGCTTTAAGAGTGAACCTTGCATGATAATGGTAGACTATTAGATAGAATTGTTGTGGAAATACTTTACCTACCTAATCTACCTCATGAATGTTTGAATGCATAAAGTGATAGAATCACATGAGTTAGGACGATATCCATGTCTAGTGCTTGAACCCTAGGGTGATGATTGAAAGTGAGCGTTGAACCTCAAGGAGGTGAAGAATGAGATTATGCTTGTAGTAATTGAACTACTTGAATTATGATTATATCCATGTCTAATGTAATCATTCTAGATGTTTGGATTTGATATGAGCTTTGACCTTAAAAGGGCAAGATATGATATTACGCATGTTTTATGAAGTTTAGTACATGCTTTAGAAACACTTTGAGAGTAAAGTGAATATGCTCATGATCTAGTTTTTGTGTTGTTGAAAGGTTATTCTCATGTACACATTTATGCATGAATATGATATGATGTGAAAGTTTGTCACATGTAGTGATTCTAAGTTGGAAGACTAGTCTCCCCTATTGAATCTATGAGCTTTAGTATGAGTTATGTTGCATTGAATGTCAAGACATTCTTCCATAAATATGAACTTAAGTCAAGACTTAATATGAACTCAATGGGAATTATGCTTAGCACCGAGTGGATATTGATATGAGATGGAAGCCCTCACGTTAGTAGAGGCCGGGTTTCTAGTAGTAGTCTCTTGAGATGGGATCCCTCACGTTAGTAGAGGACGGGTTCCTAGGAGAAATCTCGTGGGATGGAAGCTCTCACGATAGTAGAGGTCGGGTTTCTAGTAGTCATCCCCTTATCCCATAAACTACGTTCCCCCGTAGGTTACTTAGCTAATGGATCCACCTAAGTGAAGAGTATGGTTCTACCTTAGGAAAGTAGAGCAACCCCTTTTTAGTGTGGGGTAGACACCGGATTCCATGTTAAGCTTACATAGACTTAAGGCTAATTCTCACAATAAGAATATGAATTATGAACTATGATTACTTAAGAAGCTTTACTTAGTATGGGTGAGATTATGGGGTCTTATCCATGATTTGCACAAGTATGACTTGAAGCTACTTATGAGATATTCCTATTATGATATGAAGGACTAAGGGTTAACTAATGCTTATATCGTGCCTATTTTGGAAATTATGATTATGACAATATTATTGTCTTTTATGCTTATTGTTTATGTTTCATGAAGTAACTCTTATGATTATGGCATATGACTTATGTTGACTAACCCTTGTGTTATGCTCTTATGGTATTATACTAGCCATCATATTTAGTACATTTTGTACTAACGCATACTCTTGCCTACATTCTCATCAAATGTAGGGTTCGGTGATTTTGAGTTTCATTCTTGAGGATAGGTCTCTAAAAGTGCAAGGAGTTCAAGACTTGGTGAGTCCTCATAGCATCGAGGATTGATCACATTTCCTTTATGGCTTTCTTTTTATGTGTTAGACTATTGTATGGGCTATGTCCTAAGAGTTATTCAAAGTTGTATTAGATGGTTTGAGACAAAGAGATATAGACTTTTGCTTGTTTTTATGAAAGATTTTGATTGTGTGGAAAAATGTTTTAAATTTCAGCACTTTTCTATTATATTATGTTATGATATGCCAAGTGGCTTATATGATACCTCTTCGGGGTCGAGTACGCCATGTTACATCTAGGGTGTACCACTGGGTCGTGACACCAACAGAGACTTAAGATTAGATTATATTTGATTTTTCCAATAACTATAATTTAAAGCAAGTGTTCCCATAAAGGTTGATGAATGACTCTAAATTATCGATTATTGAAAATAAACTAAATTATCTAATATGATTCAATTTCAAGTTGGAGTTAAAACAATTACTTAGGAAATTTCAGGGATGCAACCTACTTTGAATTCATGTATATCATGTTCTTTAATAAACCTCAACTAGTTATCAAATCATCGATTTATAGGGTTAAATGTATGATCATGGTCACCCGACCTCCAATTGCCTACTGTAATTGGCAGTCTAACTACATCATGAGCGTATATAGACTAAACTGATTACCGAGCATTATGCTTTCATCATGTGTATCAACCAAGAAAGATCTTTAGGTATATTCCTATCCTAGATACAAATCAACCCTAATTTTAGAGAAGATCATGCTCCCTTTGTCATACGTTTTATCCTACTATTCCTCTCCCGAGTTCAATTCGAATAATAAGTTTATTTCAATGGTTGTCCGTCAGGAAATACTAAATTTAGAACCAAAGAGTAATTCATGTGTTAACCAATTTCAATCTATAAAATTCAATAATATACGATCATCATGTAGACACAACCCCAGAACAAGGGAATTTAGCTACTCATAATGCGATTCTCAATCTCCAAGTTTTCAATAAACATAAGAGAAATTGATAGATGTAAAGAGTAGGAATGAACCCTAAAATAGAAAAAATAGTTCTCCAAGTCGTCTTTCTCCAAAAGCCAGAAAAAGAATAATCAAAATAATAAATCTGAGTCTATATATAGTTTGGGAAAATTTGGCAGAAAATTAGACTCAGGTCTGCGACGCGCCAATGTTACGTGAATTCTTCTTTTCTTGAACTCCTCATCTCCGCAACGCAGAAAGGATACACAGTCTTTTGCCTCAACATCATCAATGTGAAAAATAATTAATTCCCTCTCCGCAATGTGGAGAGGATACAAAACATAGTTTTTCTCCCTTTGAACTTCATTTTATCCTTAGACACTTTTTCGTTTGTGCTTTCGTGCTTGAACCATACTGCCACTTTTGTACCCTTTTTCTCTTGTTACCCAACCTATAAGTACTATTCACATTGAATACTCATAATGTAATAACATGACTTAAACACTATCACTAACACAAGAGCCTGTCCTCAAACTTGACTAAAGCATGGGTGTTATTTGGCTCCTAGTTATATAAATATGCCCAAGATCACCACCCCACACTTAGAGCTTTGTTCATTGTTGAAAGATTCAGATGCCTACCCCCTAGATCTAGACTCACTATTTTAAATGGCATTTTTTTTCTTCAACTTTTTTACTTTCAGGAATCTTTTTATCAATCCACAAATAAGCATGTTTGCATACACATTTGGCTTTGGCCCCAATATAGATACCACATGAATTCTAGTATTGACTCAATAACTTTTAGCAATTCAAACATTAAGCTTCATGCAAGCCATCAGATGTCACCTATCCTTCATCAAACAAGTGCCCTCACAAGAAGAATTAGTGCAAACACTCAACTTACAAGATTTGGTATAAAGTATGGACTTCGAATCAAAGAGAAACTCTCACACTCACAAAGAACTGTTCATATGTATGCACCTAGAACCATTGGCTTGCCCATTGTGTATATCTCCACTAATTAAGCATGCCTTGAAAAGAATCATTTAAGGCTTTCACGGGCTGTAATATAGGCTAGGGGACGGATAGGAAAACTATATAATAGTGACTCGCACTTCCCCAAAGCATTGTGTACGTTTTAGACTTCCTCACCTCTTTATTTTCAGCTTTCTCCTTAACAATCATGTCACAAGTAACTCGCATCATTTCAAGAACACCCCAAAAATCTTTATTACGTTTGCTTTGTTTTTTTGTTTCATATATAGGGGGCTCATTCTTTCAATGAGGGCTTTTTCATCACCTTGCAGTTATTAGTGGTCACCTTTATATCACAAACCATCTATTGACTTTCAATTCTACCAAGTCCAATCAGTCTATTCTACAATGCTTAAGAAAGCAGAGTGCAAACAATTAGGGATTCAATAAAATAGTTCAGGTAAAATTGAGGCTATCAACAAAAGGCTATAGGCTCAAAGGGGCAACTAGTGATATTATATTTGATAAGGCTAAAATTCTAAAAAAAATCAAAGGAAGCCTATTATCATCTCTTAAACAAAGCAATGCTTTTGATTTCGCTTCAATAACATGCATGTCAAGTTCTATACTAATATGCAAAACATGGAATACACAATGTCTCACCACACATGGCAGAAGTTCAATTCAGGTAAGCTTTCTCATAAAGCCCAACAATAATGCAAAAGTTCAAATTAAGCTTAAGTTGTAGTTTCAAGTCAAACACAAGAGTTCAAAGGCATCCGAACATATTCACCCACATGCTTTCATACAAAAATTTCCTCCCAAATTTTCAAATTTAGCACAAACACCATACCTACAGACTCAATGACAAAAATTACCCTTAAGACGGTAGTCATCCATCTATTATAGGGCAATGCGACTCAAGTGCGGTGATTGACTCAATCCTAAGAAGAAAATCTTTTTGTATTTTGTACAGTTCAAAGGGACTATCTTTGGTCAAAGAGCTGAAAACAAACTCTAAGGAACCTGAAACGAAAAGAAATAAAACAAACAACTACAATTCATCCACGACCTCACCCCACCCCACACTTAAAAACAAGCACTGCCCTCAGTGGTACAAAACATTAGAAATACCAATGCAAAGGTAAGGTGAAGAAATCTCTAATCATTCCTCCATGAAATCAACATTATTTGCCTCATCCACAACCTGAAGTGGGTCCACATCCTTCGTATCGGAGCCAGTGCAAAGCCTATCCTCATCTATGAGCACATCATCATCCACGGGCTCAAAGAACTCGGGTCCAATACCAAGTACCGCCTATGCATGCGCATTCAATGGATATTTGTTTTCCACCTCCATAAGTTGCTCCCGAGTCGAGGCTCTATATCCATTCTTATTTCGCAGCATCTCCGGACCATACATGTGTACCATGATCATCTCATCGCGTTGGTGCCTCTCCGAAGTAGTGAGGGTAAGACCATAATCAGTGTTTGTCTCTTTAGTCTTTGTAGCATCCATTGGCACAACAAAGAATGGTGCTCTCTGTAACACCTCATATTCGGAAAGAAGAGAAAAATGTAGTTTTTTGGCTGGTATTTGTGTCTATGGGTCGTAGGTGGCAATCGTAGGAAGTAGGAAAATAATTATTTTCAAAACAAGTACAAACTATCCATTTTACGGTTCACCAGGATGGCTTGTCATTTCATGTACGAGTCGTAGATAGGTCTCGTAAGTGACCCCCAAATTTAATGAATTTTTAAAGCTTAAAGTTGGTTTCTAAGGTTAGCATGTACGGTTTGTATAAAGACCTAAGAGCTATACATAGGGTTCCGTCAAAGTTGATTAACATTTGAAGTCCCAGTAACCTATCTACGGTTAACCAGTATGGTCCGTAAAAGGACTTACGGCCTTCTACGGACCGTAGATTGGTTCAACGTTATTGTATAGGAGCTTTTGGGTCTTTTCCTAATTATTTTAACCGAATACTATGTCGTTTTACCTTCTACCTAAACCCTATAACGGTTTTAATCCCCAAATTAACCATTTTTCAACTTATTCTTCAATTTCCCTAAAACTAACCTAAGTAATCCTCCCAAGTTTTCTCAAGATCAAGAAAGAAAAAGAAGAACTAAGGTTCAACAACAAGTATCCAATCCTCAAATCCTTATGGGTTTTTAACATCAAGGTATGATAGTATTCACCTAAGGAGTTCTTTCCTACATAGGGTTCCTAAATTCTCCAATTTTTACTAGTGAGATTCTCCAATTGTAGTTAGAGTTTTATTCAATCTTCATGGGTTCTTTTCAATTATGATCTAATTGATTATTTTCTATCTTTTTTATACATGAATTGAAGTAATTACATGTTTTTAAGTTGAATTCACATGAACCCATGCATAATCCATGAATTCTAGACTATGATCATGCGATAAAGCTTATGATCTATGAAATATGAATTCATGAAGATATGCATGTTTCTTTATGAAATTATATAGATGATTTAAGGTTGCTTTGAGTTTAAAGCATTGATGCTATTGTTGTTGTTGTTGTGAACTAATTTCTCACATACCACTTAAAACATGATTGTGAAAGGGTTTATCACAAAAAAGATTCATTAGGTTGAAAGGTTCTCACCTAAGTGAATCAAGATCAAGGAGTTATTCTAAATGAACTCTAGCTTGGATTGACTACTTAATTGTTCCCTTACATGAATAATAAAATGAATATGATTAATGACTATTTTGTGGGATTTATGCATAGCATCGAGTGGACAAGCGGTGTTTACCCATGTCCCATAACTATGTGACACTATAGGTTTGTCTTAAATAGACATTAGCTAGTTGATCCACTTTAGCTCAAGTTTATGGTACTTGCCTAGGCAAGTAAGGACATCTCTTTTCGGTGTGGGATAGACAACAGATTCCATGTTATAGGTCACATGGTCTATGTCGGTTAAAAGCAAACTTCCCACAATTATGAACTAAGGTTACTTTCTAAAGTATCTTATAAGTGTTTTTATAAGATATTTAGCATTCATTGACCATGATTGTGACTTATGTTTTCTAACATGGTACTTTATGATTTAGCTTGGTCATTGCATGTCATATAAAGTCCTTTTAGCATTATTTCATAACTCTTATGAATTGCTATCATCCTTGGTACATTCTATGTACTAACGCATACTTGTGCCTACATTGTTTCACTAATGTAGGGTCAGACGGTTTTATTCCCCATAGTTGTGGCTAGTGATCCTTCATAGGCATTGAAGATTGGCGAGTCCTCATGCTCCAAGAACCGAGACTCTTTTGTTGCTTTTATGTCATTTCCATTTCAAAATTTGTATGTGATGTATGGGTTAAGTCTTAATCACTTCATTGATGTAATAGATGACTTTGACACTTATGTTTAGACTTTCGCTTTGGTCAAACTCTTTTGTATGAAATTCTATCTCTTGAACTTTTTACTTCTATTATCTTGTTGATGTATGCTAAGTGGCTTGTGTAGGGCCTCTCGGTGTTGTATATGCCATGTTACGCCTAGGGTCTACTTTAGGTCATGACAAACTCCTCAGGAACACCTGCAGTTCGCCAAAATGGGTTATAAGACCCCCAAAAGCATACCTACGACCTCGATGCACACGAGCCTTCCTCATAGCAGATTGGAGCACCGCGCCAATGTTCTACTCGGTGCTTGTCATCAGGGCATAACCTTAACACACTCTATCACGAGTGATGTCTATGTAATGCAACCTCGGGATCAAGCAGTTCATCACAATCTTCAGCCACACTCAAGATTCCCTAGTCATATGAGCATACAGATGTGACTGATGAAACCTCTTGAAATTGTGCTTTGTCCAGCGCACCATATACTTGGGCCCACATAGAGTGTGTCAAATGGCCTAGTAAGGTGGGCGGATGTTTAGGCCAGTCAACACCAAAGGATCAATGTCAGTGCCCAGAATATCGTCCAAGACCGCCAGTATGAGAGCAACAAAACCCCTCTCACACAAAATGAGATCATGACTCAATCGTCCAATTAAAATAAAACTCACGAACCACGTGCAAGTTGCACTCTGCCGGCTCAGCAAAAATAAACTCCATGTAGAATTCTTAAATCCTCTGCATGATTCAAGAAAAGTCCCTGACTATATTGTCATGCTCAATGCATACATCAGAGAAATATCTACCTTTTGTGTGCTTCTTCCACCATGTTTTCCCCTCTTTGACTATTGCCTTCACGCCAAAATGGTGTGTTTGCCCACGAGGGACTACTAGTGTGGGAAGGACATTCCCCCCACTCTAAACTTTCATTATGTGGCTCAAAGACACTACTTCTTTACTTGGGAGTTGGGTTCCCGACACGTTAACCTACAAAAATAACAGCACACAATCCCAGTTCAACCCACAAAAATACATGTGATAATCAAGAGGTATGGGTGGTGAGAGGACCACTCCACACTTACTCATGTGTACTACCCCCGCTAAACATGACGGTACTCCGCGACGCGACTCTACTACGGAACCCTCTTCCCTACAAAATATCAACAAGAGGCAGATTAATGTGAAATTGTTTGAGAAGAGAAAGAAACTTACCAAAGCATTCATCATTGCTCTACTTTTTGAAATTTTATGGAAATGGTGGAGGTGGTTTCATTGTCTTTAGCATTATTTCTTCATGTGTACCCTGTCCACTCTCACTAGTCTTATTTTCCCGTATTGAGGTTTCATTATTTCTCTTCTTTGGAGCTAAATCCTCCAATTGTAACCCACTATAAGTACCCACCACATTTACCTAACTCTGAATAAGATCTATATTACCTGGTAAACCCCCTTGAGGGCATGAGTTTTACGCACTAGCAAATTGCTCAAACTGCTTCTCTAGATTTTGTGTTGCCAATCGACTATTTCTCAAATCAGTAGCTATCTTATCTATGTTCACATTTGCTCTAGACTGCTCAACCATGATTTTCTTCAACATCTCCTTAGTGCTCATGTTTCTTTGTCGGCCATTTTGATTATCTCTTTGACTTTACTATTGATAATTTTTCCCATTACCTTGTGGTTAATATTGATTTTTTCCCTGTGCCTGATTTTGATTTCCTCTAAAAAAAATTAGGATGGTTACGCGGGAAGGGGCCAGATTGCAAAAATGGGTGTTCATCATGTTCTACATAACAACAATTTGTGAAGTTAAAGTTGTAATTGCATCTACTTTTAACATTCCAGGAGCCTTCTACACCACACAAATCGTGCCTCCTCCATTCCACTTAGGATTTCCCTGTGAGATTCTATTCAGTAATGTGAACAATTCAGCATAAGTTTTCTCCAAAGTTTGTCCTCCTGTAGCTGAATCAAGCAATTTTTTTGTGTTTGGTTCCAAACCCTCAATGAAGGTGTGGACCAAAACTCTATTTACTTGATGATGGTGTGGACAACTTAACAACAATAATTTGAATCTATATCATTCCTGGTATAAATTATCCCCTCCTTTATGCTTAAAACTCAGTATCTCTCTCCTAAGCTTGTCTATTTTCCCAAATGAAAAAAATTGTATCAAAAATTTTCAGGCAAGATCATCCCATGAAGTAATAGAGTTCGTTGGCTCCGATTTAAACCATCTTCTTTCTTCCCCTAATATAAAGAAAGGAAACAAAGTGAGTCTCACATAATCAGGGGATACTCTATTTGGAGTGTACGTGCTACTGATTTTGAGGAAGTTCTGAATGTTTACTTACGGGTCCTCGTGAAGTAAGCTAGTAAACTATCTATTAGTGTGTAATAGTTGCACCATGTTCTGTTTCAATTCAAACCTACCACCAGCAGGTAGTTTCTGAATACTCAAAGTGACATTAGATTTGTGTGGGATTGTCATGTCACGGACTGACATCTTTGTCATTGCTACAGGTACAGCTGGTTCGCCTCCAACTACAGGTGATGCTGGTTCGCCGCCCCCAATTAGAGGGACAAGGTAAGTTAGTAGTGCTTTCCTTCTCTAGTAGTGAACAAATCTTTCCGGTTCAACGAGTGGCTCTACAAGCTCTGTTTCACCTTCCAGCTTGCCGTCCAAAAGCAATCTTGCAATAGCCAATAACTAAGATCAAGTCGTCAAAACTTGAACATTAAACTTAGAAACTAGATAAATCAAATAATTCCTAATTCATATGTCCCTGGCAGCGGCGCCAAAAACTTGTTGCATCCAAATACACACGCAAGTATACGTGGTCATGCAAGTAATAAAATAGTTATTTTAAAGAGTCGGATGTCAACCCACAGAGACTTAAGATTAGATGATATTTAATTTTCCTAATAACTATAATTTAAATAAAGTGTTCCCACAAAGGTTGATGAATGATTCTAAATTATCAATTATTCAAAATAAACTAAATTAGCTAATATGATTCAATTTCAAGTTAGAGTTAAAACACTGACTTAGGAAAATTAAGGGTCGTAACCTACTTTGAATTAATGCATACTATATTCTTTAATGGACGTCAACTAGTTATCAAATCACTGATTTACAGAATTAAATGTATGATAATGGAGATGAGCCTTCAGGAATTATCTATAAATGAGCCTTCGTAGGCTCCCCGTCGTCAATACACTACCCCTCCCCAATCATCTACCTAAAAAAGGGTACAACCTAGACAAGGGGTAATGAGAAAGAGGGCGGAGATAATATCAAAGTTGGTGCAGCCTTCCTCTACACAGGCACCGGCTTCAAGAGTCCTTTTGGTTATCACTCCAAGAGCCTTGGATAGGCTCAAAGCTGCTTGAGAAAGAATGGTACTTGAGGAGAGACGACTCTCCATAGATGGAGTAGTGAGCGACTACCCAACTATTTGGGATACCATACAGTTCCATAAGTTCAAAGGATTCACCAAGCCCAGGAACCTCCACATCCCTTTTTGGGTGAGGGAGTTTTATGTTGCATATGCTCAAGCCCTCCCCAAGAAACGAAATGGCATAGTCTGGAAATAACTGGAAGAAGTGAAGGTGAGAGGAAAGAAGGTCTGATGTGACGCCAGAGCTATTAATATTGCACTGCGGATACCAGTATTTGAGTCAAACTTGTATTCACTTTGGATGCACCATGACTTAGACTCTTTGAAGAGTTGTCTAGCTCCATTGATTTCTTACTCTTCTCCCTCCTAGATGGCTGATAGTTCCCAGATCGAGAAGAATGACTTGAACGTGGTGGCAAGATATTGGTTTGGATTCATCAGCAACAACTTGATACCATCACAGTACGAGTCCATCATTCTCCATGACAAGGCGGTCTTAGTAGGTACCATCATTGATAAGAAGCACATACATGTAGGTGTTATTATTGCCGATGAGATATTGATGAGGGCAAGGCAGGATTAGACATCGCTCTCATTTCCAGTACTAATCACGCAGCTCTGCGATAGGGCAAGAGTCTTTTTCCGGGTATCTACAGATGTGAGGGTCACACTTACTTCATCCAGCGACATCAGACGGATTGTGGTGGAGTGTTCGCAGGATAGTGAGGCTCGGATGAAGTCGTCGCTACCTGATTCTATGCTCGTTGTTGACCCCACTACTTTGGCAGCTGAGGCTAGCACACTTGCTCTTTCTGTGGAGCAGGTAGGTATTTCTACAGCTTCATCCCTTGCTGTCCTTTCTATTTATGTATTTGTGCCTCCCATTACTACTGTTGTGTTTGATGTGAGGCCCCTACCTTCTCTTATTTCCCATCCCCTTTTACCCAGTCCATGATTTACCTGATGGCAGCCTTGCCAGATCAGTAGATGTTTGAGCTGCTCGGGTTGAAACGGACATGCCTTAGATTATTGACCAGTCCATTAAGAAAGTATTGTCTCTTTTGATAGAGCAGGTGTTCAAGTGTGAGGAGACCATTGAGAGTCACATCGTGAGACTGAATGATCTCACAGCTAGGTTAGAGGTTCAGGAAAAGGCCATGGATAGATATGGCACACTAGACATCATGCAAGATGAGATTGCTACTCTGAGGGCGGAGGTGGTCCAGGTACAGTCGATGGAAATCTCCATGCTTTGGGGTGAGGTTTCCCTTCTAGATGCACCTGGTTCTATGCCTAATATGTCGAGTATCGTGCCTCATTATTGTGAGCAGCCTGAGTTTTATATACATGATGAGTCTGTTGATGTTGATGTGAGTGAGAGGGTTGAGGATAATCTGACTGAGGAGACGTATGAGGAGGAGTTGCATGCTAATGAGCAGGGGTTTACGGAGACAGTGACCGAGCTACAGGAGATTGAGGAGGTCATTTTACAAGAAGCCCGGAATATATTTCTTCGAGAGACTTCTGAAGTTGGTTTTAGAGGAGTCACTCCAGACCCCACTTACCTCCTACTATTGAAGCGACCATTGATACCCCGGCTGAGCCTTCCCCGCCACCTTTAGTGATATTGTTGTCGAGCATTGATGCCCTTCTTGAGGGGTCACCACTTAAGACTCTAGATAAGAGTGCTCCACAAGCATAGCATGTAAGGGGACCCTCTATCTAACCCTCCCCATATTTTTGTTTATCTTTCACTAAGGACATTGCATTTTTAATTTGGTGGGGTGAGGGCCTTCGTGCCAATATTCCCCTTTTGATTGTATTCTTGTTATTTTGAGTTTTGAACAATTGTAGAAGTACTTTTTGTTGATATTAGAGTGCTCTTTTGAGTTAAATCTTGTTTCTTTAGTTTTGTTTCATTCTCTCTTAATCTTGAAACCCTCCATGAGTTTAAAATCGTGAAATGCTTGAAGTTTTCATTGATAACAATTTGAGGATCAATTGGGTTCAATATCGATGTCTTAAATAGTACTCATGATGAGCATGATGCATAGTGTTGGTGTTGCGAGAATGAATTCGATATGGTCACACATTTGAGTGATCTCTTTGAATCTTTCCTAACTAGTTGTGTTTTGATGTGAGCCTTGCAATGAACATTGCACGTACCCCTTTGATATTTTTGGGGTGTGCTAAATGAGTGTATGTTGAAGTTCCATGTGTGGTGAGGTCTTACTTGAAAGCATGCATGTGGAGTCCTAGAATTTTCCTTGTTAGTCCAATTGTGTGAATCTTGGTAAATGTAAGACATGATCTTGGGAAACAATTGAAAGAGAGAACCAAATTATCAATAAATCCTTTGTGACTACCTTGTGAGGGTGTGAATCCATTTTTGCACCACTTGAGCCTAACTAATTAATTGGCAACCAAAAGAAAGCCTCTTGAACCAAATTATCCATACATTCTCACCGAAAATCCTTTTTGAAGCATTGTGATGTTTTGAATAGCCAACATAGGCTAAGTTGGGTGTGTGGAAAATAAGGAAGAATGAAAGCCAAATGAAGGGCAAAGAAAGATGAAATGATACCTAACTTTGAAAGTGTTACCAAAAAGAAAGAATCCCTCCTTATAAAAAAAATAAAAAATCATTGGGATGAAAATGCCTTGGTAAAATGAAAATGAAAAAGAGAAGTGAATGAAATAAAAGGGGATCCCAAATAAATTGAGTGACAAGTCAAGGTTTGAGTTCTCAAATGAAAAGGAAGAAAAAGAACTTGAGAAGAGATGATGATAATTGCAACAATGCTTTGAAAAGGTATAAGCTACCAATCCAAATTGACCATACCTTATCCTCAGCCCCATTAAAATCCTAAAAGACCCTTAAGATCTTGCATGAACTAGATTGGACAAACCTATGGGACAAAGCGTTCATGTGTTTCTCTTTTGAGAGAGTGAGAGTTGCATTGATTCCTTATACCTTTGTTGATTTACTTTGTGAGAGAATGGAATTGTTCTTGATGTGAGGACACTTGAATGCATTTGTTGAAACATATTCTTGCATTAGGCAAGAAGCTAAAGTGAGCTTGAGCTTGTTTTGAGACTAGCTAATCATCATTCGAAGCTTTTTGATCATGATTGAGGGTAACATGTTATTGAGAGTAGTCTTGTTTTGGTTCTTTCATGTTAGCTCTCATTGAGTATTATTGTAGACACCCTTATTGAGCTTTTTTTGTTCTTGATTTACTTGAGAACAAATAAAAGTTTAAGTTGGGGGTGTTGATGAGTGGTAGATTTGCACTAATTTAAGGTCCATTTAGCTCAATAATTAGTATCCTTAATGCCTAATTTTATCCTACTCTGATAGAATGTTGATGATTTGAAACTATGCAGGAAAATGGACAAGGAAAGGACTAATGTTTGAAGGATGGCCAAAAATACAAAAAGAAGTGCAAAGTAAACATTGTTGATCTCCTAACACGAAAGGCGGATCTCCAACTGAGCATGACCTCGCCCAAATTGACAGTTCATAGAACTTGTGTCTATCAAAGAAGGTCGACGGACTCTAGTAGAGACGGCGATGCACCGAATGAGAACGGTGATCCTGATGCACATCTCCCTAAGTGACAGTGTGCAAAGCAAAGATTTAATGCTTGAAAGGAGAACCAAGGCGGTACTCGGTGATTCACCGAACATGAAAGGCTGACTCAATCGAGTTCTCCAACTAAGGTTCAAACACCTGAGGCCTGGAGCATCATAAGGCGAGCTGATGAGAGAGGGGCGATCTGCCGAGCAGGTTTGGCGAGATCGAATAATGTCACCGAGTCAGTCGTAAAGTGGATTTTGGGCCGAATATTGGGAAAGTATAAATATCCCAAATGATAGCATTTTTAGGGTGTTTGAAATATAGCTCAGAAAGTTCTCTTTTGAGAGTTTTAAAAAGTCTAAGAGCACTTTACCTTTGAAGAACACTTTTCTAGCTTTTGGAGTTTTACAATTTGGAGTTTGAATTTGAAAAATTGAAGTTAAATCCGAAGTGGGTTTATTCTCAATTGCTTGATTTCATGTTACCCATGGTTGCTTTCATGGACGGTATAATTTCTTTACTTTTTGGGATGGGTGGCTAAAACCCTAAGATCTAGGGGTGCTCAAATGGGGTTGGGTGTTGATTTAATATAGTGGGTATTGTGCTATGCTCTGTTTTGTTGTTGTTCATACATGAATTTGGTCTAATTACCATGGGGTTAACTCAAGGGTAATGTTGCAAACTTAATTCCTACTTTCGATCTTCGGTTGATGCTCGAAAGAGAATGATTGGAGTGGGTAATTAGTTCAATACTAGCAATTTAGGTTCGATGTATGTAACTTGCTTAAAAGAGAGGTTATGGGTCGGAGTAAGGTATTGGGTTCTTTAGGATTGACATTTAGATAAGACCAAAAGGAGATTCTATGCATAGATACTTTGAGATCGAAAGATTATTAGCGTCAATGAAGATGACTTAGTCTATTCATAATTGTTCATCACTATAGAGCAGCACAATAACATCTATGTGATATCGATTTCCAATCCCTGCACCCCTAGATTGCTTGTTAACTCTTGATTTCGTTTAATTTTTAGTTTATTTGTGATAATTGATAACCAAATCTTTATATTAAGTTAGTGGTATCATCCACCTAATTGTTCTTACTATTACAAATGAGCTAAATTAAAGTCCAAATTTCTTAATAAGGAATTCTCTACGATATACCATTCCCTATGGGATTCAACCCCTACTTTTCATTGGGGTTTTACTGACTATGACCGCTCACTCTTTTAATTGGTTTTAGAGGGTGATTTGAGTGCTATCATTACCCAACCTGCAAGTACTAATCACATTGGTTACTCATAATGCAATAACATAACTCAAACACTATCACTAACACAAGAATTTGTCCTCAAACTTGGCTAAAGCATGGGTGTTATTTGGCTCCTAGGCATATAAATATTCCCAATATCAAGGTCCCTTATGACCCTAAATTACTTCTGATACCCTTGTTACAGTTGGTAAAGGACCTTAAAGCACGTGAGCAAGTAGGACATCACCCGGTTCAAGCTCATATCCTTATGACGAGCAATTCAAATTCTAAAAGTAGAGTTATGATGTGTTACAATATCCCCCCTTGGGATCATTCATCCTCGAATGATGACTACGATATAAAATGCAAACTGGCTCGAATACACTGCATAGAGTATAATACAACAACAGATACAGAAATTGAAGCATTCAACATATGAATAGACACTAAATCTGAAATAGGGAAAAAATCCTTACCTTCAACATCAATGTTTGGAGGGACGAATAGATGAGTGTATCTTGCTTTCTTATCTTTTTCGGCCTCCCATGTAGCCTCTTCAAAAAACTGATTTCTCCACAATACTTTGACTGATGCAACTTCTTTGGTCCTCAACCTGCGAACCTGATCGTCAAGAATATGAACTGAGATCTCTTTGTAGGACAAACTATCTTTAACACTAATAATCTCTATGGGCACAATAAGTGATGGATCGCTCAAGCATTTCTTAAACATGGAGATATAAAATACTGGATGAACAATTGCTAATTATGGTGGTAGATCCAACTCATAAGCTACATTACCAACCCTTTTTAAAATCTAGTAGGGACCAATATAAGGGTGACTGAGCTTCCCTTTGTTTCCTAACATCATGACACATTTCATGGGTGAAACCTTCAAGTAACCCAATCGTTTATTTCGAACTCTAAATCTCACCGCCTAATATCAGTATAGGATTTTTGACGACTCTATGCGGTTTTCAACCTCTCTTGAATAGTCTTCACATTCTCCATCGCCTGATGGACCAAGTCTGGCCCTATCAACTCAGCTTCACCAACTTCAAACGAACCAAGTGCAGATTTACACCTTCGCCCATAAAAAGCCTCATAAGGAGTCATCTAAATGATGGAGTAAATTGTTTTTATTGTATGCAAACTCTATGAGAGACAAGTGATCATCCTAATTGCCCTTAAAGTCAATTACACAAGCCCTTAACATGTCCTCTAAAGTTTGTATCATACGCTCTGCCGGACCATCTGTCTGAGAGTGAAAAATGGTGCTAAGATTTACCTTTGAACCTAGAAACGACTTCTAAAATTGGGTGGTGAACTGAGCACCCTATATGAAATAATAGACAATAGAACTCCATGGAGTCGAACTATCTCACAAATTGTAAAATATGGTGAAGTCCTCTACTGAATCAGTTGTCATTACTGGTAAGAAATGTGTTGATTTGGTCATCTAATCTACAATCACCCAAATTAAATTGCGTCGTTAATGAAATCACGGTAAGTTAGTAATGAAGTCCATATTAATCATCTCCCATTTCCACTCTGGAAGATCAATATTCTAAGCCATGTCACATGGCTTCTGGTGCTTAACTTTGTCTTGTTGGCAATTCGGACACTTAGCAACAAAGTCTACAATATCATCAATAGACTTCTCTCAAGTCGTGGTACATTTTGGTAGAACTTGGATGAATAAAATATCTAGCTTTGTAGGCTTCTTCCATGATTCTATCTTGGAGACTGTCAATATCTGGAACACATAACCCACCTTGGTACCTCAACACACCATCTCCTCCTTGTTCAAAAACCAACACCTTCTCCTTATGAACATTTTCCTTTAACTGAAGTAGAATGGGGATCTTGTCTTGATTTTCCTTTACTTTCACCACTAAGGATGATTCTTCCCCATTTAGCACAAGAACACCACCTTCATTTGAGTCTATAAGGCGAACTCCGAGTCGTGCAAGTCTAAGCACTTCCTTATCCAACTCTTTCAACTTCGATCAACATAAGTGGTACTCCCCATGGATAATCTGCTAAGAGCATCATCAACAACATTAGCCTTAACAAGGTGATAGAGAATACTCATATCATAGTTCTTAAGTAGTTTGAGTCATCTTCTCTGTCTAAGATTCAACTCATTCTGACTGAAACATATTGATACTCTTATGGTCGGTGAACACATCAACATGCATGCCATAGAGATAATTATGTCATATCTTTAGAGAAAATACCACTTCTGCCAACTCGAGATGGTGAGTCAGATAATTCATCTTCAAGATTTTAAGTTGTCTAGAAGCATAGGCTATAACCTTACCATTCTGCATCAGCACACAACCAAGTCCAACTCTAGACGCATCGCAGTATACAACAAAACCTTATGTACCCTGTAGTAGGGTCAATATTGGAACAGTAGTCAATAGAGTTTCAATTCCTAAAAGCTTTTCTCACAAGCCTCAAACTATTGAAACTTGGCCTTTTTTTGGGTCAGCTTAGTCAATGGGGATGAAATGAATGAAAACCCTTCTACAAACCTTCTATAGTAACCAGCTAAACCTAAAAAACTTCTTATGTCAGTTAGAGATGTGGGGCTCGGCCAATTCTTCATTGCCTCTATTTTTTGCGAATCAACTCGGATACCTTTACCAGATACAATATGGCCTAAGAACGCCACAAATTCTAGCCAAAACTCATACTTTGAAAAATTGACAAATAACTCACAATCTTTGAGAGTCTGGAGGATTATTCTGAGATGAACGACATGATCCTCCTTGTTTCTGGAGCAAAATGTCATCAATGAATATGATAACAAACATATCCAAATACTGCTTAGAGACTCTATTCATGAGATCCATGAATGTTGCAGGAGCATTACCCCTGATGTAATGATTTATTTCGTAGGTTTAAACTATATGTAATGATTTTGATGTCATCTATCGCGTCAATCAAATAAGTTTACTATTCATTTGCTCGCACTTTTTTTCTTTGACTTTTTGTTGTTCATCACACATATATTTAATATTATTACATTATTGAATTCTTGTGAAGCCACATGACATTACTATATGGATCCAGTGAGAGAAAAATTTAGACAAAAGTTATTGGATTCTCGTAAAGCTACATGATATTACTATATGGATCCATTGCTACTTGACTTTTTCTTCTTCTTTTTTTACACTAATTTGTGTTTACAGTTATGTTATCCTAAACTACTCAAATATGTGTGTTAAATGACGTAGCATGATCACATCACATAAATGAATCAATAGAATCATGCCACAATCCAAACTATAAGTCTTGTCAAATCAAACCAAAGGGCCAACAAAGACATGTTATTGTATAAATCACGCATTCCAGTCAATTAGATACATGTAAAAGATTTTTTCTCATCATAAATTCTATCTTCCAAAACTGTAAACATATATATCATAATTCTGAAAAGACGTCAGAATTCACAATAAGAAGCGAGAGAGCTCGAAGATTAGATACTTTGATTTCTCTACAAACAACAAACACTCTAATATTTCTTTATAAGTTTGAAAGATCAAGATAAAGATTTAGAGCCCTTGAACTCAAATACACAAAAGATAAAATCCAAGGAAAATAATAGATAGTTCTTACATTATTGGCTTATATCACTTTTGATTCTTGTGTTATTAGATCAAGCACTTTAAACAAGAATGTTTGAACAACAAACAACCCATTCAAATATTTGCAATTAAGTTATACTGAATTCTCTTTCGGATAGGTCCTGAAAAGAGAAGGAAGGTTAGAATACTAACAAGCGTTTACCCGATAGTCCCCATTTTGGGAACATCTAAATGACTACATAATCAATTCCTAGATTATGTATTGTACTTTATTTGTTGGTTACATAGAACATTTTGCCAAAGGTTTCTAATCTATCCTTGTGTGATTCCTGTTGAAGCATATATTCAGAGGTGGAAAATACCACCAAGATTTTGCAATCCATTATCAAAATTTATTTCAATTTCAAGAGCATTCTCAATATTATGTCTTTGAAGGGGACTTGTGTGATTTTTGCCCCTAAATTAAAATAGAAACTAACTGCGTTAGAGTCACATCCTTTTGTATTGAATCCCCTACCCACCAAAAACGAAGAAACATTCTCCCAACTCTCTTAATGCTTCAAACTTTGACATGAATTTCCATAAAATATCATAAATTGAGAGTAGGAGAAGGAACCAAAGTCGCTTATGAGAATGGGACATGGGTGGACTATCAACAAAGAGATCTTGCCCAACAAATTTATAAGCTGATTTAAAATTTAAAGTTTATGATGAGTTTAAGAAATTTTAAGGTAATATACAATAATATTATTGAGTTAATTTGAATCCACATATATTATGCTAGCTCCGTCGACAATACTTTCCCATGTGGATGCAATTAGAAAATGGAAAAAATAAGAACAAAAAACTAACAGTGTTAGCTTCAATTAGGTTGAATGGCCAAAAGAGCACAATTTATTTAATTGGTTTAAAATTGAAATAAACCAAAAAATCAAGGATTAAGACTATTATTTTTCCTTAAATCTACCAAATTTATGATCAAACTCAAAAGTTATTGTATTTTATTTGAAGAAAACAAAATATTGTGACATTCACAATGAAAATAAAATATTGCACTTGTTATAACATTTTTAAGCACGATATTTGGAGAATTTTTTTTTATTATTTGTGAGGCACGTCAAATCATACTTGTGTGACGCATTGTTTGATTGCCAAATGGACATGAATGAGACACATTTGCCAAGCTGATAAAATGGACATGAATGAGCAACTTGGGTCATTAGGAAGATATTGCTTGCTAGACAGGAGGAGTGTACATGATCGGCTTGGTTCTGGTTTTTCAAATATCAAATCAAATCATTTGTGTTGGATTTTTAAATCTATAAACCAAACCAATAAAAGTCGGGTTTTTCAACCTCGGATTTTTTGGATTTTCGTGTTTTTCTGGTAAAGTATTCATACAAACATATAATTTACTTGTACTTCAATATTTCTTTAGTCCTACCAAAATACAACTATCTAAGGTGTTTCTTAAGAAAATAACACAAAATATGATATGAGTAATGACATTAAAATATCCAATAAAAAAATAATAATAATGAAATCACGTAAAACAAATATTGCAAATTAACAAGTCCTAATGAAGATGATCATAATTTAAAAGTACTAAATCATGCTAAAATAAGTTTAATAAGTATTAGTTACATGACTAAATATTAAAGGAAATTAAAATTAGATTATGTATTTGAATAAACTGATGTAAAATCATAGAACAAATATTCAATATTATTGTCATTCTTAGTGTTGAATTGATTTTCTTTTTGCATTAGTATTAATTTGATTTTGATTTAAGCTTTATTATAATTACCAACATCTGTGGACTATAATCTTTATTGAACCATTCAGAATTCTAAGTTTCAAACTTGAAATAATATACTAAAAGATAAACACTATAAAAAAGTATAAGAAATATTTAAAAATTATATCAAAGTAAATATTTTTATGTATAAAATAAAATTTTAAAATTATATATATAATATCGGGTTGATTTTTTTTAGTTAAAACCAAACCAACCCAAATATAGTCGGATTTATTTTTTTCAATACCAAACCAACCACTAGTCGGGTTTTTTTTTCTCGGTTTAATTCTGTTTGCGGTTTGGTTGGTTCGATTTTGTACACCCTTACTAGACAGTATACAACATATTCAGGGAGACTTGAAAACAAGATTAAACTTGATGGTGTTCAAGGGGGAAATGTACATTTGTTTGACACCACAGTTTCAAAAAAAGATTACAAAGATTTGGTATCCAAGTCCCTATGGGTCAAGATCCTTTAGAAACATCTCTTTTTTTGCTGTCCAGTTACAAGGAATTTGTGGGACAGACTGCTGCTTATTTGGATGGGAGTACGAAGACAGATTGGTGATTGGAATACAGAACTCACCTGGGTAAATGAAATGGCCAAGAGCAACAAGGGTAATTCAGCTTTGATCGCTTAGCTTGTAGTTTTGGCATATATGCTGGTAGCAGTTATATGGCCAAATGGAAGCATTCCCTGCCATTCTTTTTATGCCTCTCTCAATATATTTTCTGTTTCTATTTTTGTAAATGTTTTTTCTTCTCTAAGATTTATATTAAGGCTGATTTAATTTGTTTATGTTTTTTTATGTAGTGAATTTTTGTCATCATTAAATAGGTTTTGAGATTTTCTTTTTCTATGCTAGTTATTTATATTATAATAAATTGTTGTTTGTATTTAATTGTCAGTTTATAAAAGACATAATTACATTTTTTTTATCCTAACAAGCTTTTTTTTTTTTAAAGTACAAATAAAATTTGTAAAGTCGCAAAAAGTCTCTTAAGGAATAAATTAATAAAATTATTATTTTTATTTATAATTTCTAAAGAAACGTGTAAGAAAAGTAGATGAACAAAATATTTATTAAATTTCACTTAGCTTGAATTTGAGGAATAAAAAATATATAAATTGACAGAAAGAATATGTATATCTGTAGGTGTTTATTAATGCTTCTCGTATTTGAATTTCATGAAAATAGTACGAAAATTTATGTAATTGTTTGCCAAGATTATTGATACTCTTTTCGTTATATTTTCTTGTTGGAGAGTATTTGATGGATTTAAGTGCTTTTCGAATTATGAAATTGTCAGAAGAATAGAAAAACAGATTAATTTTATACCTTCTTTTAGTTTTTCTTTTACGAATTCTTTATGAAATCATAAATAAAATAATAGTTTTACTAATTTACACTTTAAAAATTTTTTCATGTAACTTTATAAATTATATTTACACTTTCGAAAAGAATTAATTCTTATAATAAAATAGGAAAATTGTAATTAATTATATCTTAATTTGTAAACTAACAAATAACTGTATCTAATGATTTTTAGTAATATATATAATTAATATGAGATGGAAAATAATATTAAATGTTAGAAACATAATGAATTATGCGAGAATTTTTGGATTTCAGACTTTTCGCGATAAAATTATTAAGGAAAAATTATGTGAGTAAGCAAACATATACTAGTTAATTAACTAACATAGTTATAGTTTAAATTCATTATGGCTCGCAACTTAATTTTAGCTGTAATTACTATTTACATCGTCTCTTTCCTCTTTTATACATATACAAATACAAATTGTACAGAGTCAATTCCTTAAATGGTCACCCAAGTTTAGGGAATTGCCTTGAAATATCATTTATATTTCATTTAGGACCAAAATATCACTCAACTATCATTATTTTCCTCTAAATATACTTAACAATTCAAAAGTTTCACTCTCTCCTAGTTGGCATGCCATGTCATTGAAGCTTTTTTTTTAAAAAAATAGACTTATTTAATTCATCATACTCATTTAACTAAAATAATGATCTTATCATTTTCTAAAAAGTATATATTAGTTTATTAAGAAGAAATTTCCATGCTTAAGAATCTTTTATCATAATTTTTTTTTAATGCTATGAAGAATGATTTTTTAAAACTTACTATAATGTCATCAATTTTGAATACTTATAAACATATATATTCAAAAAATATTGATATATAAATCACTCATGAATGTCAACTTACATCAATTAATCATATATTATATAATGGATCAATAATATTAAAGGTCAATTAACTATTAAAAAATAATTAATTGGGTACTTTTGTTCGCAACAAATTTCCTTAAGCGCTGGAAATTAACTGCAAGTAAAATAAATAAAAGAAAATGTGATTTTTATTGATAAATCTTTGTGCGTACAATTCTGTTGTTCTCTTGATTCTCTCTCCTAAGATTCTCCAAGATTTGAGGGCCTTTCAGTAGCGTATTTCTCAAAATGTTGGAATGATGTAGACCTCCTTGAGATGTTGTCGATCTCCGGGAACGTCGAAAAGCGCTTCGTCGTTTCAAGTCGATCTCCGGGAAGAACTCTATTGATGACTCCTTCGAAGAGCTATGTAGTTGATGGTGTAGCTTCCTCCAATTGCAGAATGCTTGTTGAAGAGCTTTTTTTTTATCTCTTTGAATGTCATGTCTATCCCCTATTTATAGTTGTAGGGGGTGGACAAGGTTGCATATGATTGGCCAAACATGGATTTAATCCAAATTTTGTATGAATTAAATCCAATAAAATTTGTGTGTCTACAAATGCCCCCTACTTCCTTGTTGAAGTGTAGGTTTGCCGACACTTGGTGACAAGACTTGAAGTATTCATGAATGGTTTTTTTTTGGGACTTGTCAACGTGTAGGCTTGCCGAATTTGACGACGAGAGTTGGAGTCTTCATGAATGTGCTTTCCCTTTTTGAGACTTCAAGAGTATTTGTTTCTTGTCGGCGTAATCTAACTAGGCCGCTACAAATGATTTGCTTGTAGTGATCTGAATTTTTTTTTTTTTAAAACATTCTTGCTCGACAACCACATGGACCCTCTATCTTGATTTCAAATAGATGGGTCTAGTGAGTAGTAACATTATTTTTTCGTCTGATTTTCCTTGCAAGGTGTGAGAAAATAAAACAGAAGATTGATTGGATTTTGAATCAAATAAAATTAATATCAACTTTCCTTTATCCAAGTCAATGAAGATATTCTTCTTTCCTTAACTCTTTGGTTCATCCTTCCATATTGGTGTGGCTTCAAAATGGACATGAAATATCTCAACCCAAATCAGATTTTATTTTCCAAATCCACCTTATTATGCCTTGTGGAAGGATTAGAAATCTTTCACAAGAATCCCTATATAATCCTCTCCAATGCATAAAGAGTTTCATCATACAAAATTTTAGACGCTGCGAAAAACAAGTTATCCGAGTGTATTTAACTGTTCAGTTGCGACGTCGCTTGTTTTTTATCAAATCGGGAGACATAACCTCCATCATATCTCAAAAGAAACTTCAAGCAAAGTACTCTTGCTATTTTCTCAGGTAACTTAGACTCTAGTTTAGCAGTAACCCGTCTTGATGGTTCAGCTTTGCGCGCCTGTAGTGTAAAATCCATATCTAATTGTAGAAAAATCAAAATCGCAAGACGTTTGGTTTTTCCGAAACTAGAAACATGGCACTACGACATATAAAATATTTGTAGCCAATTTTCTTGTCAATTGCTACAGTTTTAATTTTCAAAGTTGAACTCATTTCTGATGGTCCAGATTTGCGCGTCCGTAGTGTAAAATTCATATCTCATTGTAGAAAAAAACCGAAAACGCAAGACGTTTGATTTTTCCGAAACTAGAAACATGGAACTACGACATATAAAATATTTGTAGCCAAATTCCTTGTCAATTGCTACAGTTTTAATTTTCAAAGTTGAACTCATTTCTGATGGTCAGATTCTTTTTTTGTCTTTTGATTACTCCGATTGTGTTTTCGCCAATGTAACCTCCTTTTTTTTTTTTTTAGAGGCACGTTGTGCAATATTGATTTCAAGAAGCGACAATGGAATTTAGTGACCGAGATGCGCCATACCCTTGCCTTGAAATCGTGGAGAACAAGCAACATTCGCGCGCCAAAGTTCTCACCTTGAAAGTTCATCCTCCGGTGATTGGCGCCTCCCACTTCTTAGAAAGACGTTGGACACTTCTCATCATCTCCCGGAGTGGTCATCTACAGAAACGAAGGATGTTACAGACGATTTCTCCGGCAATGTCACAACTGAAAAAGTTCTCCTCTTGAAGTCTTCCACTCATCAAAATGTTGTTGTTGTTGTCCCTCCTCATCGTGATGAACATCTTAGCAGTTGACGTGTTCCTTCTTCTGGGTTTGGTGAGGTTCGCTATACGTCTGGCTATTGGGAGTGGGTAGAGGATGTGCTTGCCCGCTGCAAGGAGACTTTGGATAACATCAAGACTTATGATGCTATCTTTGCTTCAATGTTCACGTATGACCACAACGAAAACGTTCTCCAGGCCTTTTGCGAGAATTGGCGTCCATCCACCAATACGGTCTCTACCTTCGTCGGAGAGTTATCTATTTCTTCATGGGATTTGAGAACCATTGGAGGTCTTCCTGTTCATGGTTCTTTTTATGATGAAGTTATACCTTCGGCTAAGGAGTTGACACATGTAGATGATCAAGGGAAGTCTTTTCTCCCAAGAAGTTGCTCCTTCTTGTTTTCGGCGTTCTACCGACTTAACAAAGGTGCCATCGACGAAGTCTCTTTTCGAGAATGGACAAAGTTTTGGTTTAGGGGGCCAAGAAAATATGCCGAGCCTTCACCAAGGACGTCTAAGAATCGCACAAAACCAAGGATGAATCATGATCCTTCTGGAAATATTGACATGAGCTTTTTGCCTCGAACCGAAGAAGAGAATGCTCCTCTTGTCGAGCTAGGCGTAGAAGAATCATTCAGAGATGAGACTTATCTGGTGGCTTTTCTTGCATGTTGGCTTTGCAAGTTTTTTCTTACCAACAAGAAAGCTGATTGTATTCGTGCTAGTGTCTTCAAAGT